>NC_066591.1:2060000-2355000 GCF_905475345.1 Vespula vulgaris | reverse complement strand
AAATACTTCAATACTAATTGTATATACCTGCCTCGAGGCATCTTACGTGTATATATATATATATATATGAATTGTAAATGACAGTAAATATTACACATATATAGATATCTATATATATTTTCCATGCATATCGTGAAACATACATATTTCTTTCAAAACTTGCACGCACGCACATACACACACATACACACATATGCAAACATTTGATTCTACCCGATCGAAAAATAAATAACTTGTAACATATTCGCACTCATCGCACGGTAGCCGTTAATGGATAGGGAATGAGCGTAAATTATCGGAACGACTTGACGACATCGAGAGCTCGAGAAGAATATTTCGAGGTACGAGAAGAGAGAAAAAGAGAGAGAGAGTAAGAGAGTGAGAGAAAGAGAGAGAGAGAGTGAGAGAGTGAGAGAAAGAGAGAGAGAGAGAGAAAGATACAAGAGGAAAGAGGAGGACTCGTCAGAGAGAGATCCGTACGGTCGATGTCGATCGGCAATGCGAAAGCGCGCCTTGTCCCGTAACCGGTATGCCGAGCCCGAAAAAAAATCGCAACAACATCGAGTGCGTGTCGCGCGATTCCGAGGACACCGATTTCACGAGAGATACATTAATGCCGAGTCGAGTCGTGTACGTTATAACGTCGTCGAATAAATTCTCACCGGAGGAAGGGCAGCCGCGTGTGCGCGAACGCAAGCGCGAGCACTTCGATATAATTCAGGCCCCCTTGGCTTTTCTAAGAATCTTCGAGCCGCGTAGGATAAGAAAAATTATTTTTTTAAATAAGTAAATAAATAAAAAATAAATGAAACATATTAAAAATCTATTAATATATATATATATATATATATATATATATATATATAAAATGAAAAAGAAGGAGAGTGAGAAAAATAATAGGAAATATTATATAGATATAAGTACGAATGTACGAATGTATGCATGTATGTATGTAATGTATGTAATGTATGTATATTTGCTTCCTTATTTTTTTCTGTCTCTTTTGGTTTTCTTTATCCCCCTTCTTTTTCTTTTTTTCCTTGTTCTTTTTCTTCTTCTTCCTCCTTCTCTGTCTTCTTCTTCTTCTTCTTCTTCTTCTTCTTCTTCTTCTTACTCGACTCTTTACTCGACTAACGATGCGATAATTTAACGCGAGCTACGCACGCCTTTCACTAAGCCGATGCGATCGCGAACGGTACCTTTCAAAAGAGTCCGTAATGCGTACGAAAGAGTGTGAGAGAGTAAGAGAGAGAGAGAGAGAGAGAGAGAGAGAGAGAGAGAGAATGAGAACGAGAAAGAGCAAGAGAGAAAGAGAGAAAAAGAGTGGAAATGCTGGATCGCAGATGAGCAATTTTATCGCGAATATATCGATTGCTTTCCGAGAGAGCGTTTTAACGGAGAGCTTTCTCTCTTTCTTTTTCTTTCATTCTTCCTTTGAGACCACATGAAAAGAAAGAAAAAGAAAAAGAGAGAAAGAGAGAGAAAGAGAGAGAGAGAGAGAACGGAGGGAGAGAGGGTTATGTTAAACGAGCATAAGTATCGTATAAACGTTACTCCCCTGTCGATCGTTTCTCCAACATCCTATCATAGACTATCTTCGAATATAATACGCTTGTAAGTGTGTACGCGTGTTGGTATATACGTATATACTTACCATATGATATAAATCCCATGCACATCTCGTACTCTATTCCAATCCACGTTTGAACGTTGAACGAGTCGTACGTTAACGTTTCATGCGAGAACGATGCTTATGTTTAGCTATGTATGTAGCTTATTACTAACTTTTTCAATGAAACACTCAGGTACGATTTCAAATCCAATGCCAATATCGATAACGTTTAATCTTTTATTCGAAACTCGGAAGTATGTTAAAAATAATATGTTGCTATCGTAACTACGTACAATCCTATATCTACGAAGGAAAAGAACGATTATTATTGGTGCTAACGTAATTACTATGCATAATAGGGCAAATAACGTATAACTAATACACTATTCGTATCTCTTTAATACGTTAACAGGTGTTCGTATAACGGCGATCGTCCAACAGGAAATTAGAAATTATAAAATTTTATTAGAATTATATTTTATTATATTAATATCGTAATTATGAAATTAAAGTTTTTTTTATATATGATGATTTACATCTCTTTTTTCTTTTTATTGAGAAACGACGTTAAGTCGTCAACGAACGCGATTGGTTTACCTGTGCGGAGTCGTATAAATCGATTTATATGAAATTTTATTTCGATTTTCACATATTTACTTTCATTTTCTTTTTATTTTAATTTTTAATTAACCTCGTATTCTATTATAAATCGTAACATTACAAATTCAAATATTCTACTGTTAATCGTACAATTATAAATCCAAAATTCAATTAAATATCGTAAAATTACAAAATCTAAACATTCCATTAAAAATCGTAAAATTTCGTAATATCGTTTTCGAAAATGAGGCGATTGTACTAATCGAAAGCATCCCTCCAAGAGATCGTGGAAAGTCGTGGTTTCCTCGTAAAAATACTCGTCCTTCTTCTCGCAATACTCGTGCTCAATACTTAATCTTATCTCGAGTTCGTTTTCGTCGCTCGCTTGATGCTTTCTCGAAGCTTTCTTATCGAGTTAACCGCATAGCCAAGTATCGGCCACGACCCATTCACTTCCGCTTTACCCGCACACCTCCCTATCAATTCGTTTCTACCTTTGCCGTGGTACAAAGAAACTAAGGAGGAGAGAGAGAGAAAGAGAAAAGAGAAAAGAGAGAAACAGAAAGAGATAAAAAGAGAAAGAGAAAGAGAGAGAGAGAAGGAGAACGTGCATGCTCTTAGGGCACAGTAATGATATTCTTAACAATACGATTACTCGCATTTCCGGTCGGCACTACGACGAAGAGCTCTCGCGTATGCAAAAGCCCGTAAGAAGAATCCTTAGAGCGTTTAAAAGAGAGAGAGAGAGAGAGAAAGAGAGAGAGAAAATGAGAAAGAAAATCTACCTCTTCGGTACACTTATTTACCACACGCCAATGCGGAACAACTTGCTGATTATAATTCGCAAAAAATCATACGATCATTTTACGACGAACTTCTATGGTAAAACGAGCCCGCACATATTCGCGAAAACGGTGTGTATGAGAAAACAATATGTGCACCTAAATGTTTTCTAAATAGATAGATACTCGGAATAAATTTCCCAGTCAATCTAATGGTCACTGATAATTTAAACGAATTTTACGAAAACTTCGCTCCACTTCGCTTCATTTCATTTCACTTCACTTTATTTCACTTCAGTTCAGTTCAATTCAGTACAGTTCAGTTCAGTTCATTTCACTTCGAAGAAACACGAAAACAGTTCGAGACTTCTACAGAATGTAAACGTTTCGAACGTAGCAACGATTGACACCGTCCAATGGTTATCATTTCAATAAAATGAATTATTTAGGAATAACTTCGAAGAAATATAACATTGCTAAGAGTGATCCTTAAAAAGAATTAAAAAGAAAAAGAAAATAGCAGGACTATAACAATTGCGAACTTATTATTTTTACATACATACACATACATACCTACGTATATAACTATACGTAGGTAGATAAATACTTACATAGTGTATAAACGCAGATAGCTATTTAAAGCTCGCCTTTGAATCGGAGATCCTTCCGCGAGGACGAATGTTCGGAAACACGGTAAAAGAGAGAAGAAACATCGATCTTTTCGTCGCCTCCATTTGTACCCTTACTCTCTCTCTCTCTCTCTCTCTCTCTCTCTCTCTCTCTCTCTCTCTCTCTCTTACTCTCTTCGTTCCGTAAAGCGTTACGAACGCGCGCTCGTTAAAACCCTTTTCATCGATCTTATCAGAAAGGTCAAGCTCTCCTAGAAGGTTGCCGTTCGTTCGACCAGTTGCGATAGCGTAAAGGGAAACCCTTCTTCGAGTATCACCTATTAACAGGAACGATATAAGGCACCTCTTATCCTTACCTTCAAAGACAGCCCTTTTCTCCTTGGCAGCCAACCAACCACCTTCTCTAACCACCTTCAACCGTTCTTCTTACTCCTTGTTTCCCTCGATCGAGAAGAGTTTCGTGCATTGGCACGTTCGATACTCTCTCTCTCTCTCTCTCTCTCTCTCTCTCTCTCTCTCTTTGTCTCCCTTTCTCTCTTCTCTCACCTTCTTCGTGCACGATGCATTACGTACAGTGATTGCGTCACCGTGATATCGTCATTGGGCAGGGCGAACACGACTTTAGTCTTTTGCTTGCTGGGACAGCAAAAGCCTCGGAAGAGTCTAACGTAGTGCGTTTACCGACACGGCTTGCCCATTAGGTGGACCCGAGCGCGGATCAGATTAGATTCCGTTTCGTTCGAGCCGGTCTCTCTCTCTCTCTCTCTCTCTCTCTCTCTATCTCTTTCTCCCTTTTTTGCTCTCTCGCTCTTTCTTTCTTTATCTTTGTCCGACCGCAACAATGCCGCGTAAACGCGATGCATCGGTCCCTCTCCGCAACCAATTCCCCCTCTCCTTTCTGTACACTAACGCGACCCTGTAGCTTCTTCCCTTAACGTTTTAAAACGCGGCTTCCTGGATTCGTGAATCTACCGTGAATCTGAATTCCCGAAAGACTCTTACGGATTTTGTCTCTCTCTCTCTCTCTCTCTCTCTCTCTCTCTCTCTCTCTCTCTGAAATCTTTTCCTCTCAATATTTCGACAAGTCGATCAACGTAACTTGAAAAAATTATAGAGATTAATATCATTTTATCGTCATCTAATTGGGTTCGTCTTTTTTCTTTTCTTTTTTTCATCCTCTTTACATAATTAAAATTTATAAGAATCACTGTCTGTTTTATTTTCGTCACTCTTATTTACATATTCATATACTTACACGATTCTTTATATATGTTATTATAACGAAAATATATCTAGACGATTCGTTTGCGAAAGATAAAATAATCGATCCGAGTGATTGTTCTTCCTCTCTTTTTTTTTTCTTCTTTTTTTTTCTATTAAAAATAAAAATAGATATAAAATCAAAGATCAGTTTCGTTTTAACGCGTTAACACGAGGCAAACATATTCTTCTTCTTCTTCCTTTTATTTCCTTCTTTTTTTTTTTCTTCGTTCCTTTCGTTGGTTAAAGACGTAACTACGATCGTAACCGTTGCGACGACGGCTGAGATTTCAGATGGATCATGTTGATAAAGCTCGATCTCATGAACTCCGGCGTTCTTCCGCATCACGGAGGAAAGTCGCGCGATTCCTAGCCTTTAGACATCATCGGAAACGACTACGTTCCTACTCGTTCTCTCCTTGACTTTCCACGTCTCGGTAACGGAATTCTCTCCTTGTTGCGAGAACATAAGTACATACATATAATACATATATATATATGTATGTATGTATGTATGTATACATGTATGTACTTATATATCTATCTACTTCTACTGTACAAGATCCACGACCATTTGTCCCAGCCATACGTGGCCACGCGGACGTGAATCTGCTCGCTCGTTAGACGTGCGGATTCAATTGGAAACGCACCACGATTTTTCATTTCTTTTTCTTTTTTTTTTCTTTTCTTTTCATTCTTTTCCTTTTTTTGTTTTGCTTTTATTCCCGTAAGAACTCGTAACGACGAGCCTACGATGTCGTCTTGGCGACACTGAGGGCTTTACTTTAAGTAAAGGTTCGTCATAGACGAGACGCCGACTTAACTTAAGGCAGATGGAAAATCGTTTGTCCGTTCACCGGCACGAAGAAAAACACTTTGCCAACGATGGTTAACGTGCGAGTTGAACATTGTAGAATCGTTATACGAGTTAGTACTTAAGGTTTAAACCCGAGGGAACAAGACAAGAAAAGCGGGAGGAACAAAATTTTAACTTCACCACTTTTCGATCTAACCGTAGAGAATCATAGATAGAAAAACATTATAATATATAATTGATTAATCGAAATTCTTCTTAGTTATACTTTTCCTATTCTTTTTTTTTTTTAATCTTTCGTCGTTCGTTAATCGTGCTTTCCATTTTTTTGATATAACGAATATCGAAAATACTCTTTAAAACATTTAGACGATTTGTAATATATATAATGATATATAAAATGAAAAAAAAGAAGAGTGAAAAAAATTATATAAATATAAGTATGAATGTATGCATGTATATATGTAATATGTATAATGTATGTATATTTGCTTCCTTATTTTTCGAAACTCGAGAATCTCGACTATCCGAAAACTCGGGAAATAATCCATTAGAGAGTAAAATCTTTTAACACTCATCTAGATTTGGTTTTTAAAGACCAAACAACAAATAAAAGAAAAAGAGAGAGAGAGAGAGAGAGAGAGAGAGAGAGAGAAAAAAAGAAAAAGAAAAAGGACGAAGTTGCACACGCGAGGGCTCCCGGTGGCCGCTTGTCAGCGCTATCTTCCCTTCGACTCGTACGTTTTCAAGAGCCCGGGTTCTCCTTTACACTCGGTGCGAACATCCTCTTCGCGAGAAGGATCTAGCAAGAAAGAGAAAAGGAGAAAGAGAAACAAGAGAGAAAGAAAGAGAGGTAGGAAGAAGGAAAGAGAGAGATAGAGACTCGCGCATCCGTGTCTTTGGGGTGATGTATATCGAGCGCTTGGCGACAATCATCGGTAGGGGATGCTGTGCTCCCTCACGGAGCCAATTACAAGGATACGACCATGAGACCGCCTGCTTGGAGATCATTGCGATTTATTTTGCTCTTACCTCTCTTTTTATCTGTCTTTCTTTCTTTCTTTCTTTCTTTCTTTCTTTCTTTCTTCTTCTCTATCTATGTTTTTCTTTCTCATCTTGTGTCGTGTTGGTATATTTTCGTACGCGTGACTATACCTCGTTCGTTCCAAGTGCCGCGAGATAAAAAGAAAAAGAGAAAGAGAAGAAAATAATAATAATAAATAAAAATATTTCTCTTTTGATTTCATACGATTATTATGGTCATGAATGCTGGATTATAGAAAGAAAAAAAAATTTTGACGATTGTACACATTAATGAAGAAAAATTATAAAACATCGAAAGAAATGATTTTCTTCGCTGAAAAATAATTACCTTGCCACCTTTATTGATCATCCTCGATCGAACGAAACAAGCTCCATCCCTTAATTAATTCATTCATTAATTAATCAATTAATTAATTAATGAATTAATTAAGCGTTCTCGTTACAGGGTACTCGTATTATCGAACTCTGAATTAAAAGGAAAAATGGAAGAATAAGAAAGAAAAAAAGGGGGAGAAAAAAGAAGGATATATAAATAACATGACGGAAAAAAATATATATATAAAAATATATATATATACAAGAATAAAGAACGATGGGGTGCTAGTGTTATTCAGTGACGTGTCATTTACAAAAGAGATGCGTTAATGCGAAAATATACGCGTAAATAAGTAAAAAAGTAAGTAAGTACAAAATTAAATACATATATACATACATACACGCACTTTGTCTCAACCTGTAACCGCGCCGAGAAAATGTGCTTTGGTTAAACGTTTAATGGTAGGTACGGTGTCCCATACAGTGGCAACAAAACGCGGAACAGGATTCTCGTATTGTGTCGTACGGCGGATGCTGCGTCGTGTCGCAATCGAGTTTTTCCTCTTATCCCCTTAACACCCTTCACGCATCTCTTCTTCTCACGACGAAGAGTTAATAAAATAAGCAACAGGAAGAGAAGTCATCCTGACCAAATATGTGTGTGTGTGTATGTATGTACGTATATGTCTACCCTTGAACCTTAGTTCCGTATATTCACGTGTATATACGCATCATACATATACACCTACATATATGTACACATATATATACTGACACGAACACAGACAGACAGATACAAATAAATACATAATGTACACCACGTCTCTCGTGTCCCCGGGAATACCGACTTTCTCTCTCTCTCTCTCTCTCTCTCTCTCTCTCTCTCTCTCTCTCTCTCTTTCTCTTTCTCTTTCTCTGTTTCTCTTTTTCCGTCTTTTTCTTCCCGTTCTTCTACGAGAAACGTAAACTACGCGATAAGATTTCAAATTACAAGATTGAACTCGGTATAGTACAGGATAACTAGGAAATAGCAGCGAAAATCTATATGTATGCGCTATCTTTAAACGTTAAGTGGACCGTTTCGTGCTTAGAATCGTTTTGAATATTATACACACGCATATAGTATCCGAACGTAAAGTGTCCACCACGTCTAATAACTTTTCTTCGAAAAATATCGAAACAGGACAATTTTTTCAAGAGGAGAGATCCTTATCACGAATTCATTCATTTTTGGCTAAGTCACCTTAAAGTATCTCTAAACCCTCTTAAATAACAGCAAAGTGATTGAATGGCATATCGTTTGAAAGATCGCTCAATTCTCTTGAAAATTAATTTTCGAAAAAATGTGTTTCGAAGTTTCTGATTGAAAACAACATTCATTTTATTAATTGTACAAAATAGATATAAAGAAATAATATAGTAACTATAATCGCTCAGAATCCCAATTTACAATCTTTAATAACGTTCACGTTATGGACGTGTAAATAAATAATCATACGAACAACAAATACTCTTTCCTATCACTCTTTCCTTCTACGTCGGAGTCGTGATGATCGTGTTAAAATAACGACACACGAGAAGGGTCCTATTTCGATTTCTCTTTGGTGTACATATCTGTATCTGTATGTTATACATATATACATACACAAATACATATACATATATATACATCAACGTCTGCATAAGGTCAATGAAGAATCGTCAGGGTGGTCGAACGAATCCACCCCCTCCCCTATACCCCCTTTTCCTCTCTACTTTTGGCAAAAGCACTCGGATACATACATATGCATGTATCTACAGGAGAAAGATACAGAGATAGAGAGATAGAGAGAGATAGAGAGACTCGAAAATCCGATGAGAAAGAGAGAAAGAGAGAGAGAGAGAGAGAGAGAGAGACAGGGAGATAGAGTACGAGTCGAGAGATTCACGTTGTTAGATCCTATCGCGAGGGTTGTCTCTACTGCTACCGCCTATGCTTACTGTGCGCTCAGCCACTCCGTCTAGCTCCGAGGTATTTGATATTGACTTCCCCAGGCTCGACTTTGAACTCTCAGAGTCGAGAGAAAGAGAGAGAAAGGAAGAGAGAGAGTAGCTTCTCTCTGTCTGTCTGTCTGTCTCTCTCTCTCTCTCTCTCTCTCTTCAACGAAGCACCCACCCTCGTCACGTTTAATTAAAAAGCTTCCTATGCGATGTGGTGCCCTTATAAATTGTCGATATACAAGTCTATTCAAGGACATCTCCGTTTGATAGTAAATAAAAAAAAAAATTAGTATTTCCATTAAACTTTCGTGATACACGTTGTTACATTGATCTTGATTTTTACGAAGAAATGTAAATATTAAAGGAAAAATGGACAGAGAGATTTTGGAACAGTATTTAAATTATATTTGAATATATCGTAAAATTCTGATTTTTATATAGAACTTAATTATTGCTATAAGATTTATTATTATTACTGTAATAATCGGCGAGTAACTTTCTATACATTAAATTTTTCAGCCACGCGTAATCACCGAGTTCGATCGTTTTTATATGATAACTTGAAAAATTTGACCGCACGTTTTTTCTGAAAGGCATTATAAATTTTTCTATTACTGTATGTAGTACGAACGAGTACTATAAATTCATTTTTTTTCTTCTCTCTCTCTCTCTCTTCTCCCTTCTAATTTTTTCTGAGATACACAGAAGATTATTACATTACCTTAATATACCGTAATAATTACTGGCAATTCTAAATGTTAATTAATAGTCGTACGTTATTAGATTCTACAGTGTCTATTCAATCTCATATCCAAATCCTTTGCAGTCATATGTAGAATGTAACGAATCTTTCCTTTGTAATTGTTCATTTTAACATGGCAAGTCTCTTCTCTCTGTTAAACATGCGTTCCTCTTTACACGTGAGTAATTTGTTTGATTAAAAAAATATACATTTACGTGAAGGCACCTTCTATCTGTATACGATCGTTTAGTCGTATTCCCGACGAAATTGGACACTCGGAGAAAGTAGGATTGCGATCAAAGAGCGAGAAAATAAACTCTTATAAATACATCGATTCTTCTTAAAAAAAAAAAAAAAAAAAAAAAAGTCGCTGACACAGTTATCGTAAATCTTTGATGAAAGAAATCACTAGATCGAAACAAGAAAGAAAAAAATATATATATGTATGCGTGCGCGCGTGTGTGTATATGTTATATACTTATGCGTATATAATTATTATACTTTTCTTGAAAACGACGATCACGAACCTTGCACCGCGTTAAATAGAAAAAAAAAATGTTCACAATTGGAGCGAGACGCGAATATTATATTTCATTTACTTCATATTTCATGCGTTTTTGAAGTTTACAATTAATGATAACCAATCGCAATTATATTATCATTCATTTTCTCTCGTACGAACACGCGATGTTCTATTGAACGATCGTGACACACAAATTTCTATTCTCTATTGCCGTTCGAAAATTTTCATCCTATATATAAAAATCGTACGAACATTACGTTCTACGACATAATCATTCTGATGACGTGACATCGAACCTTACGCGGAAGAAAAGAAAAATATAATAAGAAAAAGAAAAAAAAGAGAAAGAAATATTACATGAAACATTCGTTAACCATTACCTCTAAGAGACATATGCAAGCAACATATTGAGACATATAAAAAAACACTGGTTATATTATAATTCATTTGTCTGCGATTAGACACATCGATTCACATCGTGGAAAAAAGAACAGAAAAAAAAAAGAAAAGTAAATAAAAGATAAATAAATAAACAAAAAAATAAATAAATAAAACAAAAAGGATATAAATAAAGAAAAGAAAAAAGCGAAGAAACGAGAAAAAAAAGCAAAAAAAAAAAGCAAAAAAAGAAAAAAGAAAAAGGAAAAAAGATGCAAGGCTGGCTCGCAACGTTTTTCCAACGATAACAATTATCCACGAGAGACTTCATTACCCATTCGCCGCGAGCGGGTCTACTATTCTTTATTTATGGACAAGCTCATTATTTCTGTGCAAGTAAGCATATGAAAAATTCTCTCCCCCTTCGCCACCATTCTCTTTTTTACCCCACCACCGACAGCACCAACCACCACCTTTAGCACAACCACCACCGGCATCACCACAACCGCTACCGCTACCACTACTACCACCCCCACCCCCACCCCCACTCCCACCCCCAATCTCCTCCCGCTCCTCGTCCCTTTTTCTGTAGTTCCTCACTTCCCTCCAGACTTTTCTCAGTCGTCGACCCATGCAACGAACAAGTCACGGTTTTATTAAATTAGCTACTACGAAGCTAACGCAGCTTCTCTTTCTCTTTCTCTCTTTCTCTCTCTTTCTCTCTTGCTCTCTTTCTCTCTTTCTTTCTCTCTTGCACCATAGCTTATGTTAGCCCGTGCAATGTTCGTCTTCCTGTAATCGATCCTAGTCGAACTATGAGTATCGTGAGTCACTTTCGATCGATCTATCGATAGATCGACAAAGACGTACGACAACGACAAGTAACATCACGATCGTATATGAATACTTTGTGACTTTGATTCTTAAACTATAATGCTTAACGTATCATTTTGTACTATGCCAGAATAACGCGTTAAAAACGTTCTAGAACGACTTGATCGTGAAAATTGTAATAATGATCGACTTTATTCGATCTTTCAGCCATTGTTTTACGATCAATTATTTGGAAATAAAATAGTATAATACTTTAACGACTGATACGATCCATTGATAAACATATTTATACAGAAGGGATATGTTTATACATATTATACAAAAGGGAAAGCAATAAAAAAATATATCCTGAATATTATCACACGTTGATCAACGTAGTGTGTAAACTCGTTGAAAACGAGTTGAATATTATCGAACAAATTATGCATAAGTACTTAGTAAGTACCTCATAAATACGATCGAAATCTACGATCGTCTTTTGTGAAAACAATCGATGTGATCGTTGAAAAATAGGAAAAGAATCGTATCAACATAAATATAAAAGATCTCGGTTGATCTCGATGCTCGTCAATGTTAAAATCGATGTAAAGTTAAGATTACTTTAAAAGCTTTGAAACTTCAAAACCTAAATAAGTAGGTCCCGATCGAATAAAAAAGAAACGAAGAGAACTTAGAATCTATACCACTGATCTGTAAAAGATTTAACAATGATTTGAATTAAACAAACCCCCTAAGTTCTTGAAGATTGTTGTTTTTTACATATGATAATATCAAAATCATGCGGGTAACTCAGCTTATGGATATCATAGTCAATACCAATCGTAAGTATCGTTCAACGATAAAGTTGAAGAACCAAAGGAGTTTATAAACGACCGGTAAATATTCATGTCGAGGCTACGTCTGCCACGGTATGTTATGCAGATGAATCGTGAGTCAGTGAGTGAGTGAGTGAATGAGTGAGTGAGTGCGTGCATGCGTGTCTGAGCGTGAATGCGAGCGCTCGCACACGCTCGCACACGCTCATAATATACCTGCCATCACGTTGTCCTCGCTTCTACGGAAGGTAGTCATCTTTCTATCTAGCATCGAACATCGCGACACACGCGCTCGTCCCTGCCCCGGATAGCGTGAAGAGGCGCCCAGAGGAAAAAGAATTTGCTATCTCCCTCAACGAGAAAGGGAAGGAAGAGAGAGAGAGAGAGAGAGAGAGAGAGAGAGAGAGAGAGATCTATATACAGGGTGTTTCTCAAATGTTATATCGCAAAATTTTAAATGAAGTAATTTAATCCTAACTCTTTTCTTTTTCCATATAATATATATATATATGTGTGTGTGTGTATGTATATATAATTATTATTATTATTATACATAAGTATTTAATTATTACATAAAATGTTAGTATTAAAGTCACGTAGAAAGAGGTATTTAAAAAATGTGTGTAATATAAATTTTGTGCACATTTTTTTTTCTTTTCTTCTATAAGTTTGCAAGTACAAATATTATATATGAATATTTTTCAATTTTATTGTTTAAAGATATTGGCGAACATTATTTAACAATGCGTTACTTTCATATGACGCTTTATGTTAGATTTTAATATATATTAGATATTGATAAACTTGTTAAAAATTTGTCAAGTTTTCTTTAAAGATCCGTCTTGTTACAAAGTTTATATATCTACGATTTATAAACACCCTGTACATAGTACGCGTTCTCCTTTCATCCGTTCTCACAAAAAAGACCGCCCACGGTAGCAGGGCGCTCTCTCTCTCTCTCTCTCTTTCTTTCTTTCTTTCTTTCTTTCTCTCTCTTTCTTTTTTTTTCTCTGGACTGCTAGACGATTAGATTAAATCCTGGATATGTCATCCAGGATGCAGCTACCGAGCGAGTTTGGAACCTGAGACCTAAAGGTTGACCCAAATTTCTCAGAAAAACTCGTACCAGTCTCTCGACTTTCAGAGTCTCTTATACTTTGCGGAGATCGTAAAAGGATCAGAGGGAAGGATCTGAGGGAAGATCATCTGTTTTGGCAACAACGGTGATTATGTTAATCTAACGAAAGAAAGAAGAAGCAAGAAAGAAGAAAACATTAAAAAGAAAAATAATAAAAAACCAATGAAGTTAGAGAGAAAAAAAAGAAGAAGAAAGCACATACATTATATCCATGAACTTTAACATCGAGGGATGACATTTTACGAGAGATGGAGAGAGAGAAAGAAAAAAGAGAAAAAAAGAAGGAACAAAAAATTAACAAAAATTTCATTAACATTTCATTATTAAAAAAAAAAAGAAACACAAAAGACAAAAAAAGAAACAAAAAAAATCACGACTCGTGATACAAACATAAGATATCTAGCTACATATTCGATGTCTAACTTTTATTAACCGATTCTGTTACAACGTTTTTCTTTTTATTCTATCCATGATGAAATCGCATACTTGACTAACGCCAACCTCTCTACGACGCATTGAATAAAAGGAGAAGGAAGTGTATCGAGTGATCGATAACCTCGCGCAAGATCACCGCGAGAGAACGAAACGAGAATTCGCCAACGAGCCGTGAAGAGAAGAGAAACCGACGTACGAAGATACGTTGGTGCAGGTGTACGAAGGCATTCATTGATCGAGGATCGCTTAATTTTGCAGAACCTGGAATCTGGTTCTGATGCTGGTGCTGCTGGTGCTGCTGCTGCTGCTGCTGCTACTACTACGCAAGCAAAAGGCTCTTCTCTACTTCCTCCAACCTCTTTCTCCGTGACTTTACCGGGTCTACTTTGCTCTCTCTCTCTCTCTCTCTCTCTCTCTCTCTCTCTTTCTCTCTTACTCTTGTACTCTCTATCTATCTCTATATCTATCTATCTCACTCTACTCTTCCTTCTACCTCCCCCTCGGGACGGCTTCATAATCCGTACAGAGTGAGCCAGCCAACAGGCCCTCCGGCCGGGAAAGTAGTCCGAGACGACAGCTTCAAACAAGATTATCAAACGATTAAAAGAATTTCCACGATATTTCCCTCTCTCTCCCTCCCCCTCTCTCTCTCTCTTTCTATATATATATATATATATATATATATATCCCCTTTCTAACCCTCCGCGTGGCAATTTGGTACAAGTATGAGAAGCGAGAAAGAGAGGAGAGAACGTAGAGATAGAAAACTGGAGATTAAGCCCCGGGAGGCTCCTTTGTGTAGCAATGAAAACAGCTTGTCTCAAAGAACCGCGACGGATACATTTTTAATTACCTCAAATATCACTCCGCTAGGTCGGCCAAGTTTCTTAATTAAATGTCATATCTCCTCCCGGGGCCACGTTTCTCTCTCTCTCTTTCTCTCTCTCTCTCTCCCCTTTTTTATCTCTTTTCTACAACGAGGGAAATAAATTACGAGCGGAAGAATCTTTCAAAGTCGAACTAAGAGATAAGATCTTTTCGAACGATGCTAACCAAAACAATGCTGAAAGTTAAATCTAATTTTACAAAGGCCAACGTTACGCCGTTTTAACTCGGCGTTAACGCCGCTGCGATCTCTCTCTCTCTCTCTCTCTCTCTCTCTGTCTCTCGCCTAAGATTTTCTTCTTATCGTGGATAGACCGTAAAATCATATCACGAACGATTTCACGGATTCACGATTGCCGAGTAAGAAAAGCGTTCCCCGGATTTACCCAGTACCACCTATAGAATTCTCTGAACGGTTTCCTTCTACTACTTATGCCGGTCGTGAAATCCTACGGTAATAGAATTGCAATATGGAGGTGGGGCGAACGGGAATATTGGAATATTCGCCGACGCACAATCATGGACTGGCTAAGCGAACGAATTTGAATATAACAACAACAAATAACAAACAACGAACTACAAACAACAACAGCAACAACAACAACAACAACACCACGCTCCGTAGTCATACACACCGTGGATCCGACATAAAGCAAGACGGATACATATCTAGCTACGACGTTGAGAATATTCGCGACTAGGAGGTAGGTAGTTATATGGCTACTTACAAAACGGCTACGGCCACTGGGACAGAACGACGACGGCCCAGGTTCGTGCCGCTCTGCTCCACAAATTTTTTCTTCGCGCTCCCCCATCCTCGCCTTCCCTACCCCTCCTCCACCCTCCACCCTCCCTACGCCACTTTCGCACGGACGCGTTATTTTCTATTAAGAAGAAAAAAGATTAGCGTTGTCGGGAATAACCAACTATAGTTGCGAAAGTAACGAGAATAACGTTGCGAACGATATCGGCTAAATTATTTCTCCTTTTTCTTTTCTTTTTTCTGTTTCTTTTTTTTTTCCTCTTTTTTCTTTTTTTCTTTTTTTTTTAACGAAGGATTAAATCTTCGTTTAAAAAAAAAGATATCAAGAAAATCTAGCAGTATAGCTTTATAATTTTTTTATAGTTTTCATAATTTTTTTTTGTAAAGATCGTAATCTGAATTTACGTTTTTTTTATACGAAAATCATAACATTACCATCAACTTCGATAAAAATCTAATAAATACTTCCTTTCTCGTTTTGATTCTTCTTTGCGAGAGAACGGTGGAAACCTTTTTTTTTTTCTTTCTTTCTTTTTTTACGGAATAACATCGACGACAATAGATATCGATGTAAGATCGTTGAAAAACATCGGGCTAGTTAGCTCTCTCTCTCTCTCTCTCTCTCTCTCTCTCTCTCTCTCTCTCTCTCTCTCTCTCTCTCTCTCTCTCTCTCTCTCTCTCTACATCACTCGACATCCCATTTTCCGCAAATCCGAGTATAAACGCGCGCGATAAATCCTAGCCTCAAACAAGACAAGGCTCGATGGCCGAGGTGGGAGGAAAAGGGTGAGGAGGAGGAAGAGGAGAAGGAAGAAGAGGAGAACGAGGAGGAGGAGGAGGAGGAGGAGAAGGAGGAGGAGGAGGAGGAGAAGCAGCATGTTTGCAGGTCGCCGCATACCTAGCGTGCAGGCTGCTGCTTCAAAACGCTAGGCGCATGTAAGCCAGTGCAAACGTTGCAGCTAGAACGCCTGGTAACATCAAATATGAAAGCTCGCAATTATATAAAGCTAAGAGCGGCTCCATTCGCCAGAGAAATGCAGTGCGAACTGCAAATAGCACGCGAAGCACGTTTTCCTCCTGCTTTCCGTACTAGTGCTGCTGCTGCTACTACTGCTGGTGCTGTTGGTGCTGCTGGTGCTGCTCCTGTACCTCCTGAACCAGCATCGTTTGCTTGATACTACCGTGGATGGACCAGTCTATCAATTTCTAAATATCACGAAATCCGATGCTTCATTTACAAACATGCGATGTCTAATTCGCACTCGAAGTAATTCGCTCATTAAGAAACAAATCGTATCGCTTCTATTCGGTTCATCGTTCGTTCTATTCGAGTTTCCACGTTCCGATGATTCGAAAAAACAGATAAAAAAAATGGTCTATGACATCTCGCATATATTTAATCATTTCGTATTTAATTTTGTATTAATAATACTTATTGCTTAATAAGACATCTACAATAATATACTTGATAACATTATCAATATTTTATGTACAAAAAAATTAAAAATAATCACAAGTTACTCGTCGATCATAAAGAACATTTACAAAACGAATATCATATACTATATACCTTATCTACTATTTTATATTCGAAAGCGGAGGAGAAGCATGGAATTGTAGCGCGACAACAAACACGTGGCGTCTCTCATACGGAATGAAACCCGATCGTTCTTTGTCAGTACGACATGTCGCAGTCACACCAGCTAACGTTTGATCGATGCGATCTCTCCAGTCTGCCTTCGGCCAGGGAGAGACCGAAAGGGAAAGATAATGAAAATAATCTGTTATAAAGGTGTAACAAAGTACCACCAGGTGACAGAAGACATACTGCCGTGTCGACTCTTCGTTCCTTGATTTTTAGATTTCGAACTTGAGTAAGATTATTATTTTCTTTGAATTTATATATATGTATATATATATATATATATCTTCTAGTAAGACCAATAATACTCATCTTTCTTAATTAGTTATAATTTAATAAAACGAAACGATATTTATATAAAGTATATAAACATATCTAAAGATCTCTATAAAAATTAACGCTTTTATCTATACTAATTTATAATAATCTCTGCAGAAATTGAAAATAATCTTTTACAAATAACAATTAGAATCGATCAGAAATCAATAATATTGAATTGTTCTTAAATAATCTTATTTTAATACTGAAACTTTGTATAATGTCCCTTAATTGGACTACGCGTTCGTAAAAAGAAAAATTAAGAAAAGGTGATCGAAAAAGGAAAAAGAACGATTAAAAAAAAATAATAATAAAAAAAAGATAAAAGAAACATAAATATCAAAATATACCTAGGTAAAATAAAATTGTAAGTAGGAAGAAAAATATATAATACCTTCTATTTCCATATGAGGATAATGACGCAAGTGGAAAAGAGCGTCGCCAGAACGTCGTGAGAACTCTTTAAACATACCCACGATAAATACGCACCGTCGACGGTGTCTGATCTTTCTTTCTCCCTCTCTCTCTCTCTCTCTCCCTCTCTGTATCTGTTTATCTATCTATCTCTCTTCTGTTTGCTCCTCTTAACGCAATAACGAATGAATAATCGGACTTTCCACACATTTTCATCGCGATCCGTGCCACGGCGTATTCGTGAAAAACCTCGCACGGTGAAACTCGCTTTTGCGTAATAACGAAGCCGTTGTATTGTTTCCTTGGTGACGCGGGCCAAACGAAATCGTTGCGTATGTTGACAAAAGAGAAAGAACGAAAAAGAGAGAGAGAGAGAGAGAGAGAGAGAGAGAGAGAAAATCGTACACGCAAGAAATTACGTGCCTATATAAAAGAAAGAGAGAAAAAGATAGTGAGAGGAGTTGAGAGAATTGCTTCAAGAGTTGAAACAAGAGCGAAAGGACTTGGGAAAACATCTGTAACCGCACGACAAACTTTAATCAAAGTTACGAAAAGATATACATACATACATATATACATATATATATATACATATATATATATATATATATATATATATATATAGAGAGAGAGAGAGAGAGAGAGAGAGAGAGAAGAAACAAAATTCCTCTCGCACAAACGTCTTTCCATATTTTGAAGTCCTCGCACTTTCTCTCTCTCTCTCTCTCCCTCTTCATCTTTCCCTTATTCATTTAACCGTCCTTGATTTTTCCTTCCGCCCATCGCCGCGAGATATTTGACATATTTGAATTGCGGCCGGTAAGAATGCCTCCCTTCTCAAATACTTCGGTTTTCGTGGTCGCTTTGAACCTGTGCCGCACGGTAAGCTCCTCTCACCGTGTGTCTCTCCGCGTTTCACGCGCGTGGAATTTTGTCTGACGCAATTTCGACCATTTCGAAAATGTTGCCGATTGCCTCTCTGCCAAACGGAAGAAGTTCTCTCCCTCCACCTCCTCCTCTTCCTCTCTTCTCTCTCTCTCTCTCTCTCTCTCTCTCTCTCTCGTAACTCGTGTATAGAAAGAGCGAGAGCTTTCTCGTGTGCATACAACTCATTCTCTGCAAATCGACCGTTCGAAATTTTAATGCGATTCCTACGCTATTTCGCTACTGTCTCCCTCATTCGCATTCTTCCAATCCCACCCCTTTCCAAAAAACCACCCACCAACTCACCCCACCTCCCTCCGCTCTCTCCGCTCGCTTTCATCGGTCCCAATCGTTTTCTCTCGTTCGTTCAACTATTTATAAAACGCAACTACGTTTTTCATTAATCGACTATGATTTGTCGCTCGGCTATTTTATTTTATACGATTTAAACGTGGAATGCGTTTGAAAGCGTTCCTGACGGTGTATACGTGTGTATGTATGTATTTATATTCGTTCGTATGATGTACATATGTATTCATGTATTTATGTATATATATAGTAGGTACGTTAATTTTATGTAGAATGTACTATTTGAAGCGTTTTACTCTATTATTTTTTTTCTTTATTTGTATTTCTTTTTTTCTTTTTGTTTCTTTATTCCTCTTTTCCTTTTTCAACGATCAATGAAAATAATTAATTAGCTATTTAATTTTCACTTACGAATCGATGATAGCAACGAGATGTACATATAATAGGTTTACTTTAACAAAAAAAGAAAAAAAACCTTTAACAAATATATTTATTATTAAAAAAAAAGAATATTCCTTTTTAAACAAAAATTTGTTATCTGATCTCCATACAATACAATGAACGAACGACAATTGACCGATAATGACTATTTCGTTTAGAACATACACATGTCGAATGATAACGAATTCAATAAAATTTCTTAAAGTAACACCATAAACACCATAAGTCCGTAGGCTGGCACGCGCCTTCTTTCCGATATGATATGCCATCTTGTATTAGAAAATTATTTAATCAAGGCTCAGATCGAAGTAAACCGAAAGAAAATATTTGCCTCGTTACGAAGATGGAAAAGGAGAGATGTGAAAAGAAGAGGTGATATAGAATAAAAGATAGAAAGATAGAAAGAGAGATATATATATATATATATATAAAGAAAGAAAAAGAGAAAGAAAGAAAAGGGGGTGGCTCGAGGCAGTAATAAGAACGACGGCATAGTTTTAACTTCTCTTTTATGTCGGCATTTTCCACGGTGCTCTTACGAGAAAGAAAGAAAAAGAGATAAGTGAAAGAAAGAGAGAGAAAGAAAGAAAAAGAGAGAGCGAAATGGTAGAGCGAGCAGCTTTGTGCGAATGAAGGCACAAATTGCTAAGGTGCGCCTTCGGGGAGACATTGAGACACGGCCTAGTCTCTTATAAACCCCCTCTCTCCGACAACCCTCCCTCCACCCCTCGCCTCATCCCTTCTTTTACAGCCGCGCTTTCGAGCTTTAAACTCGTCTCTCTCTCTCTCTCTCTCTCTCTCTCTCTCTCTCTCTGTCTTTTTCTCTCTTTCTCTTTCTCTCTCTCTCTCTCTCTCTCTGTTCTCACCAATACAATAACTATTTCTCTTTCTCTCTGTCTTTATCTAACGACTTCCAACATCTTTCAGGCCTGTTTCTTTCTCAGACTCCGATATTTTCGCGCGAGAATTCGTTCACTTCTTTTCCGAGAGAAATGATTAAAATGAAATAATAAAGAGTTTGGAATATTGAGACACATGGAATACGCAAGACATCTAAAATCATCCTAATTTATCTAACTAATTTATCGGACGAATTCGATGTACTAATGAAAAGAAAAATATATATATATAATATTTTTTTTTTAAGTAGTAAATGAATAAAAATTAACGTTCGGATAAAGAAATGAATTTTATCGAATTGTAAATCGAGGTTGGATACGTTTCTTATGGATTATATATATATTTAGAAATACGTTTGATATAATACAAGTGAAAAACGTGCTGAAATGTGCAACCATTAGCATAAAATATATTAATATACTTATATACTAATAAATACTTATATGTATTTACTCGTCTAACAGGATTTTAATTTAGATAAATCGCAAGTAACATTCAGGTCTAATCACATCTGGACTTGCTCCGTACGTAGTAAGATCCACGGACTCACATAATGTTTCCATTTATTAATTAAATAGATAAAAATTTTTATTTCTAAATTAATCAACGAGAAAATAATATTACTTACTTATCTGCTTTACTGTAAAGACTCTTGAACGTGTGTATCGTCGTTAGCAGGTATCGTATTACACTGAGGAATGATCTCACTTTCTGTTTACAACAAAGCCGAAACGTTCGACAATGTTTTGTTTATGTTCTCTCGCGAGAAGCAAATTTCGTGGAACGCGTGAACAAAAATAACACGAAAGTCGCGTGAAAAATTTTTTTCTTCGCATTAAACCTATGTATCTTTTCATAAATGAGAATTTACTTGATATTTCTAAAGAGATAAACTCACTTGTATACACTCTATGTTTCTACGTTTACGAAGAAGAACAAAAAATAAAATATTATCTTTACTATACTCTAAGCTCCGTTGGCTCGTTGAATACGAGAAATTATAACTTAAAAACTAAAAGATCCTTAGTAAATACGAAGTACTATCGTGCATGTATTTACGTTTACGTACGATGAATGGACACACACGCACACATATATACACATCTGTAGGTATATGTGTATACCTATTAAATACATCTACGTATAATATTAGGTAATAATATTCCATATATACTGTACATATTATATGAATATCTAATATAACACAATACAATCGATTACGATTAATAAATAATAAATTATTAATTTGGGTATTGTTAAAATATAATTCAACAGAAACAATTACGTATCGTTCTTTTTCTGCAAAAACTCCAAGAACGCTAGTCGATTTTATTTTCCACGAATATCTCGTAAACGCAAAGATTTCTCGACTTGCAAACGTTACACCATAGAAATCGCGTGTTCGAAAATCGATTGATATATTGGAAGATAGCGTACATTAAAAAATAATATACTAATTACCTGTAATTGAGCAGAGACGATGATACCTTTGTAATGTAACGTCTCACAGCAAATCCAACATGGCGTTGACTCGAGGAGACAAATGGTGGGAGAGACGCGACGAGCATGCGCATAGCTCCACTTATAATTACTTCGCGATCTATCAATCGAAGATATAAAAATTCTATAATCCAAACTATAAAAATGAATTACCGGTGTAAATGATATAAAAAAGAAAAAATAAAACTCATAAAGAAGTAACATTTTATGACATACTTATGACGTTAACGTACAATATATTTATATAGAATTATTATTTTTCATAAAATTAATTTACAATCGACGAGTGTTCAAAAACAAAAAAAAAAATTATTATTAAACGACGATACCAATTATACGTAATAATTTTCATTGAGAAGTTTGATCAAAAAAAAAAAAAAGAAAGAAAAAAAGAAAAAGAGAAAGAAGAAAATAAAAGAGAAAAAGTAAATTACACAACGACTCGACTCATCTCATTAATTTTAATTAACAAAGACGTATCTTGGATGATAAAGACGAAGAAATTGTCATCAAACATTAAGTCAATCGTCGATAGTTCAGTGATTGTTCGATGATCGAGATTGAAAACGATGTAAATTTATTTCGTAAGAGAAAAGTAAAGGGAAGAGAAATATAATAAAATAAATAAGAAGTGGAGAAAAAAAAGAATAAAAAAAAGGAATGAAAAGAAAAGAAAAAAAGAAAAAAAAAAAGAAGAGGAAGAGCGAGGGAATGTCACGAGTGGAACGGAACGGACTCGTAGCGAGGTTCTCTTCGCGCAAAAGTATGCGTACGTACGTTATGGTTCCAAGATACCTTATCGAATGTTTTATTCATAAGGATAGAACAAAGCCTGCCTGTTTTATCCTGAGGACATCTCTCGGTGGTCGCACCGTGTACGCAATGCCACCGACGCTTCTTCTTCCCAGCGCTCTGCGAGTTGCACTTACGCATCACCTAAGTACACTTCTCTCTCTCCCTCTCCTTCTCTCTCCTATTCCCTCCCTCTCTTTCTCTCTCTCTCTCTGTCTCTCTCTCTCTTTCTCTCTCTTTCTCATCGATGCCATTCCTTGGGATCAAGGTGCTTTGCTTTCCGATGCAACTTGTTTCTAGTTGAAGGAAAAAAAAATTGAGAAGAGACAGAAAGAGAGAGAGAGAGAGAGAGAGAGAGAGAGAGAGAGAGAGAGAGATACGACCTATCGAGGATTAGATTCGCTTTAGAAGATAAACGTGGCTTATAGCGAATACATACCAAGCTAGCAACATCGTTGGGAATATTTCCTTCTCTTGAACACCTTAGCGAATCGTATATCCAAATCTTGATAAAGTACACGTTAAAACGATGATCACGGTTTCGCGAAATTCATAGAAATTATTCATAGATACGAATTATTCATTGAATATCAATTAATTTTTTTTTCTAATTCATGGACATTTTCGCCGGAGATTTCCTCGGAAGAGATCGTCGATCATAATCCTGAAATAAGAGTAATATTTTTCGATTACGATGTAGGAAAAATCTGTGAAAAGAAAGAAAGAAAACAGGGAATAGAAAAAAAGAAGAAGAAGAATTCGAAAGTACGACCACTTTTTACAGAGATCTCCTTGAATAGCTCTAATAAAAATGTTACGTTCCCTCTGTTTTTTTTCGCGTGGGTGTAGGTAAACTGCCGAGAAGAAGAAGAAGAAGAAGAAGAAGAAGAAGAAGAAAAGAAAAAGGGACTCCCTCGTTCTATCTCTTTCTCTTTCTCTATCTCTATCTCCTCTCGACCGATGCCATTTGATGATAATCGCAAAAGCGGTAGCTCCAACTCATGGGGGTATCTTCGTCATTTGTATCTCGGTGGATGCACCCTTCTCTGGATGACGAAGTAGCAACGATTCAGTTTTTTTTTCTTCTTCCTCTTCTTCTTTTTCTTTTATATATATACATAAGAAAAAGTGACTATGAAAAAACAAAAACTCTTCATTAGAAAATTACACGTTCGTTTGATCTAAATATGAATACTTAAGAACAATTACTTTTTCTCCTTTTATCATTTCTCATTCTCTTTCTGTCTTTCTCTCTCTTTTTTATTTCTCTCTTTCCTTTGATAATACATACAATATACGATTAATCAACCGATCCGATCTATTACGCTTTAAATCAGAGCAAACCGTGATCTCAAAGAACCATTCGATCAACGTTATCGAGCCCGAAGCGGACACGTGTACTTTAAATCAAAGTGTTCAACCTTTCGAGTTCGTTAAAGGTTGTCGACTACAGATCGTAAGAAAAAGCAATATTACCTGATCTTTGAACCGTGGATTATGGTTGCAAGAGCACAAATCATCGCCGGAATTATCCATCGCCTTTTGATCGTTTGTATTTTACAATAGGTAAAAGAAAGAAAAAGAGAAAGAAACAGAGAGAGAGAGAGAGAGACAGAAAGAAACGTTACATCGTAGAAAATTCATAATACTTAACGCATTTGACGAGTGCCACATAACATTTATCCGTCGACATTTATGAGACCGCAGACACGTTTGATAAGAAGATAACGATCTGAAATAATAAATTTCAAAGCGATTTGCTTTTCTGCTTTCGCACTGTTAAAAACCTACTAAACGATTAAATCTATTTTTCGATTCGTAAATAATTACAACTCCACTAAACATTCTTTAATACCTACAATCCTAAACTCATTAAACCAATTACAACTAAAAACGATAATAATAAGAACTGTATCAAATAATATTTTAATGTGTGTCCAAAAAAAAAAAAAAAAAAAAATATATATATCATTACTCATTCGTCGTTATGCAGCCGTTGTTATGCACTCGTCGTTAAACCACATATACTCGGGCGTTCTTTACGAAGAAAGAGAAATCGTAGGTCGATGACTCGAATTCAAGAGGAGGACTCTCTTATCTGTCCTGTTGGATCAGCATGGGGTTCTCTCTCTCTCTCTCTCTCTCTCTCTCTCTCCCTCTCTTCCTCTCTTGGTATCATCTCTGGCGCATCGAAAAAGCTCGACTGGACTTTTCGTCGCGAGCGTAGTAAAAAGTCCGTAAGCAAACTCGGTTCCCCCTTTGACCTCGTTAATTGTCATATCGCATCTCTCCTTGGGAAGCTTGGGAGCGGGCGGGTACGGTACGGGCGTGGGTGGATCGCAATGATTTACGAGGACTGGCGTTCCGGGGCTCAAGCCGGACTCTAGAGACGCTTCGCTGATAGCGTCAGAGCCACATAAGTCATCGAGACTATACCTAGGGGTTCCTCTCTCTCTCTCTCTCTCTTCTTCTTTCTCTTTTTCTGTCTCTCTTTTTCTCTCTCTTTCGGTCTCTTCGCTCTCTCTTCTCGCCTTCTCTCACCGTCGTCCTACCATTCTTAATCTTCTTTTGGACCCCCACATTATCGAGACCTTCGCTCCAATTATAACGCCAAGGATGCAGAGGGAATTATAATTGCTTTTCTCTTCTGTCTCTTCTGTCTTCTTGCTTCTTGCCGATAGATAGAAGTGGAACATCGCGTGTGTGTCCACCCGAAGAAAAATAAATATACTTCTTCTTCTCCTTCTTCTTCTTCTTCTTCTTCTTCTTCTTCTTCTTCTTCTTCTTCTTATTCCACGATGTCGTCCACGTTGGTAATTGACAATTATTAATGTTATTTCTACTCTTGATCACCGATGAAAAATCACCGAGCTTTGTCATTCATCCTGATAAAGTAAATGAAAGAGCGTATTAAGATAACGGCTTGTATCGTTGAAATTCTAATAAGAAGCAAAGAGAGAAAGGAAATTAAATGAAAAAGATATTATAACCATCAATTGAATCAGAACGCTTACCAAAAATATGCTAAACAATTCTGTAAAACGTGTTATTCCATCCGTGATATCCGTGTTATCGAATGTCAAGATCAACGAGGGAACGTTTCTTGAAAGAACGACGAAACTCTTTCGTGCAAACGCGTCGATCCGTTCGAGTAACGTGCGATCATGTTACGGGAAGATCGTTCCCTCTCTCTCTCTCTCTCTCTCTCTCTCTCTCTCTCTCTCTCTTGTGAATTCATAGGAAGGCACCCCGTTGCGTACAACTGTCATATTATCTCTACGACGGACGTACACGGTACGTGAATGACATCGTATTAGCAATTCCGAGAGTAGACTCGAGCGATACAACAACTGGACGGTAAAACGAGCCCTAGAGCACAATTCTAATACGAAATTATGAAACTTGCGAGAGTCCCGGGGTGAGCTGACGGGCGTGAAAGTACGCGTTCTATCTCTATCTCTTTTCCTCGTATACATAGATACACACGCACGTATACATGCGCATGCATATGCGCATGCACGCATATTGAACTACACGTCAAATAGAAGCAAGACGTAAAAGAGAAGAAAGAAACATAAAGTAAAGAAAAGAAAGGAATAAGGAAAGAGAAAGAGAAAGAGAAATAGAAAGAAAGAAAGAATATCAAAATTAGATTTCTCGATTAGACGACGATTATCGTAGGGATTAGAACGTCATTGACGAAAGCGATTATCGTCATTAACTTGTATACGCGCTTACTATAGCTCTCGATCATTCACGCGCGCGCTTTCGTATGTTTTTCTCTCCGTGTGTGTACGTGATTATGTAAAAATTAATTACCACGCGTGCCACGGAAGTGTAATTTGCGCGCGAATATTCCTACCACCTATCATATACCAACCTACCATCCCTCTCTCTCTCTCTCTCTCTCTCTTTTTCTTTCTCTCTTTCTCCTTCCTCTCCTCGCGACTCTCTCGCGTCCGTTTAATTTCATTTTTCAAAAGTAAAATTACGTTGCCGCGCGCATCAGATGCATAATTCGATCTCGAGAGAGAAGAAGAAGAAAAAAAAGAAGAAGAAGACGAAAACGAAGACGAAGACGAAGACGAAGACGAAGAAGAAGAAGAAGTAGAAAAAACGAGCGTAGTAACGATTTGTGCTCGAAAGGCGTAATTAGAAAGATACATCTACTTTCCCATATGTTTCCGCAATGGTTCTTGGGTAATCGTCTTTGATGTATCATTTTGTTAATTATCTCACCGGTAGGATGTGTATTGTATCGTTATTTCGGATCAAATGTATATGTACATGTATGCAGTAGTAAAGGATAAGTCGAATCGTACAACAATTTGTCTTTCCTCAAATCGCTACGAAATCAAACCATTAGAGTTAAAACTCGAAGTATAAAACGTAAGAAAGAAAAAAAGAGAGAGAGAGAGAGAGAAAGAAAAATAAGAAAAGGATAACAAAAAGCAGTAATAATATTTGTATTAAACTTTTATCAAAGGGTCGTATTTTTCGTAGTTATAATATAGAGAATATACGAACAGATGGAGCGAGTCACAGTTAAGATTTTTAAATCGAGCGTCGTCATTTCCAGTGTGTCCCAATTAAAGCTGATTTTCTCCTTTTCCTTTCCGGTATTAGTGTCACGGTGAGCGCGCAATCTCAGAATCTACAGTATTGTGTGTGCCAGTCCGTTCGTCCACTTACAATCCACGGCATGAATATTACATGCCTTCTTACCCACCGGAAAGATAATTGTCAAGAGCTCTAAATACGGCCTGGAACGGGTGGACAGTAAATGCATAATACATTATGCGACGAGAACGAAAATTTACGACGCGCATGAGCACCGTCCGTCTACTATATACACGCGCGCGCACATATTTTATTATATATACACACTTACATACATATATATATTATATATATATATATGTGCTAATTCTACGAAACTAATTTCTGATCAAACTTATGTAAACCCTCTTCATCTTCGACTTTTCTTCTCTCTCTCTCTCTTTCTCTCTCTCTCTCTCTCTCTCTCTATCTCTATCTATCCATCTTTATCTATCTATCTATTTTTCTTTTTCTTTCTCCTTTAGTTTCCAACCCTTATTTACTACTTCTTAATATAAAGGGCAACCATTTTCTACAGAAAACAACAGTCAGTCTAGGTATGCCCCTAAGGCACAAGCCATTTCCCGAGCATAAATCAAGATACCGGCAGGCTCGTCCGTTGTCTCAGAGGTATTTTCGAAGGTGGCCATTATCGGGGAGAATATCGTCTGTAATTAAGGACGAGATACTAGGAGAAGCATCAACATCCTGATGCGAATCCAAAATTCAATTCGGTTTTGATCGTTCGTCTAGGTTGCTCTAGTTCGCGTGTTACGAATCCTATAGGTTTCTCGATAACGAGAAGTTAAATGGTTAGCCTCGAGGAATAGCTTTCCTATAATAATAAAAGAGAAAAAATAGGGAAAGAAAAAAAGAAAAAAGAGAGGCAAATCATATAATCGCTCTGTTAATATCAGATTTTTCCTTGTCTATCTGGATACGTTCGAAATTTGATTAGCTAATATCGTCGTGAATAAAAAGTTACGGGATATCGTGTTAACGTTGTTTCACGTTTGAAAATGAAATCACCAAGGGCAGCTTAAAGCAGTACAACGTGCCCATGTAAATTCGTTGGATAAATTTTTCAATCCGCAGAGCTTCACCAAGCTCTGACGACTGACGAATTGCGAACGCCCTCGCTGTGACAGATGGATTTCAGAGTTACCTGCCCAAGTCCGCCCTGTACGCTCTGCAAACCGCTAATTTTCTCGGACAACCACAAAACCGCAGGAATAATAACACCCCCGTTCAACTGGCGCATTAAAATGCAATAATAACAATCCTTAAGGGCCTGACCCTACGATTACTTACAGATAAATCTCAACGCGGTAGCTGAAATATCTATCTATCTCTGTCTCTCTCTTTCTCTTCCTAAACGTTCCTAGACGTTCCTTTAAAATAGGCCTACTGTAAACATCGTTTATACGATTTTTAAAAATATTATATTTCCACGGTAAAAAGATAAAAATATTTTTGATAGAAAAAATATTGTTTTAATGGAAGCAAAAAATATACGATAAATAAATATACATGTTATAGAAAACGAATGAAAGAAGTAGCAACGTTAAGATGGAAAATCGATGTTTCGCGATATTAAAATTTGACGTTCCTTTTTGAACCCTCACACTTTCCAAGTGCAATGCGTTTTATCCCTCTGCCCTTCGTCTCCCCTTCCCTGCCCCGT
Organism: Vespula vulgaris; assembly: GCF_905475345.1. Taxonomy (NCBI): domain Eukaryota; kingdom Metazoa; phylum Arthropoda; class Insecta; order Hymenoptera; family Vespidae; genus Vespula; species Vespula vulgaris. Next base: position 2,325,928 of record NC_066591.1, on the reverse strand, counting down.
CATCGGTCGCCTTCGCTTTATACCCTGGTCGTAAGACGAGCGAGCGAACTTCACGAGGGTCGGCACAGACGTTAACTGCTTTTAAAATTTAACTTTCTCGCCAAGTTCTCACCGTGCTCTGATACGGACCGAGAGAGAGAGAGAGAAAAAGAGAGAAAGACAAAAAAACCGAAACGAAAGAAAAAAGAAAGAAACAAAAATCTCACGGAAAATTTAGTTTCTTCTTTCTCTCGAAGACGCTTACAAACTTATTGCCGCTAAACGTTTCCCTTTTGTGCATCCTAAAGTAGAAAGTTCGTTCGCCGTTGAATCTTTGCATATTTTTGACGTTTAAATCTCGTCGTTGTTGCTTCGAGCCATTCGTCTTCCTAAAAGAAAATCATTATACCCGTTGGTCCACAACTTGTAGATAATATCAAATTGCCATTCAAATAAAATCAAATAATATCTATATACAAACATACATGTGTGTGTGTGTGTGTATCGACCCCCCCCCCCCACACACACACATATGTATATACATTAAAAGAAAGAAAGAGTTATGATTCTTATGTTAATAAAATTCTCGATTGAGATCATACGTTATTATTTGTTCACTTAATAAAAGGATCCAACTGATTGATTATCGTTCATTCGAAAATCAAACCACCAAGATGATTCTTTCATTTGAATAGTCATCAATTCGAAGATCGTAGCGATCGATCGAACGAGGAAGTTCAATAACGTCCTGAATTCTAAGCTCGTCCACGCGTTAGACCACGCGTTGATTCTGACCCTTTCGCATCTAATAAGATGCATTAGGCTTCTTTTTTGCAGAAACGTTAAATTATAGCTCGTTGGTCGTTTCTACGTAGCTCTACGTTGGTATCCTTCCGCACGAGCCCAGCTGGACGTCTGTATCTCACGTTTCAATATATCTCAATTATATCGTAAATAAAATATGACTGGCTAGTTGCGTGCGGCCGGTAAATTGGCAGCTGAGGTGTCCGTTAGCGAACCTGTTCTCTTCTCCTTCTCCTTCTTCTCCTTCTTCTTCTTCTTCTTCTTCTTCTTCTTCTTCTTCTTCTTTCTTCTTCTTCTTCTTCTCTTGGCTCCTTTTCGTGTCTCCTTTCTTTATCCCTGTCTCTCCTCTTCCTCTTCTTCTTTCCTCCTTTTCTTTTATCACAGTAGCTTTTAAAAGAAGAAGAAGAAGAAGGAGAAAAAAGGAAGAAAAGAAGGAAACAAAGATATTAAAAAAGAAAAGGAACGAGAACATTCATTATTTTTTCAAGAGTGTTTTCGAAGAAGGAAATTACGATACGATCAAAAGAAAAATTAAACAAGTAGATATCTTTTAGATAATACAGATACATACTGATCATATTCGATATTTTATTCGATATGTATTAGTTCGTTCGTTCGTTCGTTCGTTCGTTCGTTCATTCGTCCCATCTCCTCTCGTCTTCGTCTATGAACTTTTGACCAACTGATTCTACCTACATAAATAAATCAATACGTAACGCGTAGCTGCGTATTTACGAAAAATAAATAAATACATACCATAATATACATTATAAGTTGTTATTCCGTGTAGGATCGATGCGAGGACGAGTCTCACTCGAGAGAATGATGATTAGCCGACGAGTTTTTAAGTAGGCTGAATAAGCAACGAACGGCCGTCCAGTATCTATCGTCTATTACTAGAAGTTTATGCAGCTATTACCGATCTCGATGGCAGGTGTTCATGCGTTCGAGTGATCCATACAATCCTGTCTGACCTCTCACGTATTTTCTTCCACGACTGTTTTTTTCTTTTTCTTTTTATCTTTTCTTTTTTTTTCTACCGGTTATTATTACTCTATCGGAATATATACTCTCTGCACACGCATGCCACAAGGAACTCCTATTGCGTTCCGCTTCATCGCAAAGCATTCTAACGTCCGAGAGTCAATATCGATTCCGCTTGGTGATAATAAACGACAGGAGTGTTCTTTCAACGCTATCAAATTGATTTTTCTCAACACCGTTTCGACGTTTAGGGAAGCTCGACGAATAAAAAAAATATAGAACAAAAAAAAAATGACAACGTTTGCTTTGTCGCATAGACAAGAAAATTTATTATTATTATTATTATTATTATTATTATTATTATTATTATTATTATTATTATTATTATTATTATTATTATTATTATTATTATTATTATTATTATTATTATTATTATTATTATTATTAATATTACGATAGTAAATCCAAATCTTAACCTAGACACATACGTATAATTTATCTATATAATATACTCGTTCCTTATCTATACAGGTACTTCTAAGATACATAACCGGATAGATATGTTTGAATATTTATAAAAGAAAAAAAAATTGTGTCAATTGTGAGGGGTCGATAAAGAGATTAAATCGAGATTACGAAACGTGTATTTTAATTAGTTCCAAGGGAACCCTTCAAGATGCATTATAATATCGCCAAGAGTTTTTGCGAGTGAAGAAAGAAGAGTTCGTTCTCTCTCTCTTTCTCTCTCTCTCTCTCTCTCTCTCTCTCTCTCTCTCTCTCTCTCTCTCTTACTCTTTCGTTCCTTCTTTCTCTCTACAGCCGACTTCCGCTTCATTTTGTCCTAAAGCGACAAGCTTTAATACCGTCTGCTCGTCGTTTTGGTCTTTGACGGCGTTACTTTCAACCCCCGAAGCAAAAGCAGCAGAGGAACGACCCACCCCACGTTTCGCGAGGTGAAACTTTAATACAATTTCATTTGCCTCTCGCTGACAAACTCCCCCACACTCTCGTAACTTCCCTCCGCGCCCGTTTCTTTACTGCCTCCTGAAGGCGGACTATTTATAACCGTAAACCAAGCAACTCACCCCCAAACTCCCCATCACCACCACCATCACCACCATCTCTCTTTCTCCGCAGCCCTATTCTCTCTGCCGGAAAATGTTTTGTTCCCGTCTGACGAGTCACGAAGAGTCTCGAGAGAGAGAGAAAGAAAGAAAGAGAGAGAAAAAGAGAGAAAGAGAGAGATAGAGATAAGGATACTAGCTCGATGTTTCCGCGAGAGTTCATAATTTTACGAAGCGTCGGACATCAACGAAACAGTTAATTGCAATCGGCACGTCCTTCCAAAGCACGTATATATATATATATAATTACTATGAAAAAAAGTCGAATGACTCGCGATTACTTTCATTTCGAAATTTCATTCTCGCGATCGACGCGTCTATCTGCTCTAAAGCTACACGTATGAAAACTTTTCGTAGAGATAAAAAAAAAATCCAAACAATTTGCGATTATTTCTCCAATGGAGATATCTCCAATATTTTCGTATCAATTTATTATCAAAAAATGTATCTGTTTGATCTTACAAAAAAGAAAGAAGGAAAAAGAAAAAGAAACAACAAAATTGATTTTACCTTTCATACCGTTCATACATATTATTTTGTTATATCAATTTTTAAGTACGTATTTGTTCGATTTTAATTATTAATTAATTTATGTTAACTTAGCGTTACACGGTTTTACGGTTCACAGTTTAACAACAAAGTCGTTTCTAGAAGACGACTTCTTCGTTCGTTGAATAATATACTAGAAACTCGAACGTTGCAACTACGGAGCGACATTACTCGCGCCGTTTCCCGAAGGAAATTAGAAAAGGCGAAACAAACATGGCTGCATATACCTCCTCCTTCCTTCTCCTTCCTCCTACTCTCTCCTCCTACCTCCTCTTGGTGGCTCCGTTATATACCTACCAGAGCCAAGTCACAAATGTAATATTCAGGAAATAATACAGGCCGCCGACGCCCAAGCATTCCAAGACTCCTCTTTGCCCTTTTCTCTTTTCTTTCGTTTTCATCTCGTTTGGACGTTCCGACGCTTTCCGTTTTAATGGAATTCACTGTGGACCACTGTGGGATAAGCTTAAAATTGCACGATGACGGATCGGAAAAAAAAAGAAAGAAAAGAAGAAGAAGAAGAAAGAATGAAACTTGCCTAACCGACATTACAATGAGAAGAAAAGAAAACCCATGAAAACAAAAATTTCATTAATTCATTTATATACCTATAAGTGTATATATGTATATAGATTTTTCTTCACTGATGTTTCTACGTCAAATTTAATGTTCATCTTATTATTCCCTTGAATTGATGTTAATTGATGAAACTTGTATAAATCGTAAAAAAGATTACGCGTATAAAAACATTTTTTATTATTCCATTTTTCTTCCCTGTTTTTTCAAATTCTTTTTTAATTTTTTCGAATGACTCATCCTGTATAAACTATCATTGCTTCAAATATCTGAATAACTCGCTTTTATTAAGAGATAGAAAAAGATGGGGGGGAAAGGGTTATGTCACTTAATATGAATAATTCGTAGTTTGTTTCGTCTTGAAGCATGATTTAAGTAAGTGAGCCAAGCGATTTGTCGCTTCTCTCGTACGCGATGCAAATCTATAGGCTTGCATCCATACACCCACTCGAGCGTGCGTGCACACACGTGGGTCGTTAATGTGGATGAGGGTCTGATTACGCGCGCAAACCTCGACTCCGAGCCCCTATCTCCCAACATCGCATGGCATAAAACCTGATACCACCACGGCAGTTATGTATATCCGTCCAGAAGTTCACAAAGACGCAAACCGACGTCTCAATTTTTTTCAACGGTAGATAAGATTGTGCACGGGGTTTCGAGCAACGCGAGTGTCGATTTTCTCTTACATTAGTCCGAATCAGATACATAGATACGTATGTACATTGAAAAAAGAGAAAAAGAAAGAAAAAAAGGAAATTATAAATCGTTTGACTGAAAAAAACGAAATACAGGAAAAAAAAATACAAAAGAAAAGTATCATTAAAATAATATTATATGACAAATGATATATGATCATTGAGTGTTTCGTTATCGATTCCAGATATTATAAATATAAACGCGCACACACAGATATATATGTACGTATATCGAATGGGGTTTAACTAAAAAATTACAAAGTTCTTAAAAAAGTGTGACTAATGAAAAAACAGGATCGCACAAAGAAGAAATGAAGAAATAAAAAGGCTTAAGTGATCGACGAGAAAGTCCCACGTTCTTCCGCATATATCGAGCTTCCAGTTTATTAAACCATGAAAGCCTGTTATATCGAGATCACGTGAAACAATGTACGCGTTTCCGTCATCGGAGGATTCTCCGTGCAATTTATTTTTTGCTCGCAAATCATTTTGCCCATTAGCTCGCATAGAACGATATCGAAAATGTTTGTGTGTGTGTGTGTGTGTGAAGAAGAGAGAAAGAGAGATAGAGAGAGAGAGATAGAGAAAAAGAGAGAAAGAGAGAGGGAGAACGAAGTAAATATGTGGAAAAAAGGAGAGAATAGTAGAAGGTAAAAGGAGAAGATAGCGGTGGTAGTAGTAATAGCAGTAGTAGTAGTAGTAATAGTAGTAGTGTTGCTGGTGGTGGTAGTAGTAGTAATAGTAGTAGTAGTAGTAGTAGTAGTAGTAGTAGTAGTAGTAGTAGTAGTAGGAAGGGTAATCCTTTTGCTGATGTGTGTTACGAGGTCCACCCGCCCGCGCACTCATCATCACCGAGATAATGGAGTGGGCGGTTCACGAAGGAGAGATGCTGGATGCTTCGGGACCCAGTCCACTGAGGTTCGCAACAAAAACCACCACTCAACGACCCTGGCCCGACTTGCACGACCATAAAATCATCCTAGTTCGCTGCCACCCCACACCGTTCGTTCGCCCTCTCTCTTTCTCTCTTGCCTGTTCTTCTTATCTTTCTCCTGTTCTTTCTTTATTTTGAGTACTACTATAGCAAACTCAAGAAAAAATTCAAGTGAATTGCTTATATGCCCTCGCAATAACAACAACAATAACAACGACAATAACAATAACGACGACGACGACGACGACGACGACTATCTCGTGCAAACTGCATAGAGTCCAGTGATTGCTGAACAACATCCCGATGATGACAATCGATTTCAACGCTTGGAAATCACATCTACGATCACCATCTTCTTCCTACCTTTTATATTCCCCTTAATGTCTCTCCTTGTTTGCTTCTAACAGTTCTGAGCTCGTGTTATACGACACGTAGGAACAAGCGTGAAATTCTATCTGTACGCTCTTATACTACTCTCTCGATCGTGACGGACAGTTGGTTGATAGAATAACAAATAATTCGAAAATTGTCAGGTTCTTTGATTACCAACAAGAACGAAGATTTCCTTCGGAAATAATATTCCAATTGACAACATCAAATGGTTAATATGGGGAGGGGTGAAGAAATTTCTTTTCTAAATGAATAGCTATTAAATGGAGACAAGATAAACGAAAAAAAGAAAAAAATGAAAAAGGACGGATGAAAAATTATATGAATTATATATTACATGGATCATTCGTTTTTCTATTGGTAATGCCTGACCACTTGTCGCGAATTTCCGTCCTCGTACTGCCCCTGAACCACGAATACGGATTGTTGATTGGCTCGAAAATTTTAATAAGCCGAGCAACGATAGGTTAAACCAGTACGCATGTCTGTTTGGCGAGTGTCACCAAAGGCAGGCGCGACACACACCCTTGGTGACATAACTTTCTCTCTCTCTCTCTCTCTCTCTCTCTCGCTTTCCCTCTTTTCCTCCCTCTCTATCTCTTTCTTTCTCTCTCTCTCTCTCTCTCTCTCTCTCGTGTCCTCCCAACGTACCTCGATTTACTCTGTCTCTCTTCGTTCAGAGCTCAGACTGAGTCGGACCAATGCGTTTTCGGCGCATGCGCCTTCGAGCTAAGAAGGTTAAGCGTATCCTCCTTCTCCTCCGCCCTCTCTGCCCTTCGAAAAGGGAGGTTGTACTCCTCCTACACCTCCACCTCCATCCGACTCGTACCACGTACCTACTTACGTACGTACACGAACGGCCACGAGAAACTCTGCGGAGAACAGATCGAGACTATCGCGATATTGAATCTCTTCTTTGGACACGCTCGTTATTCGGCCGGCCTGAAACTCGGCCTGATCGTTAGGGACACTGTCGAGTGATCCCGGAGAGAAATTTCCGAGTCTCGTTAAATTTATCGACGTAACATCTTACGCGAGATATCTTTTCTTATACACGTTCACGTAGGTATTTGCAACATTCTGATAAAAACATAAGGGATATTTCTCGAACGTAAATGTGCTTGAACGATTACCCGCTATAGTTGGATCACTGACGATCTTTCAAAAGTCATTAAGTAAATCACAAACTTATGAGAAAGTATCGCGTAGGAACGAGGTTAAAATTACTTAGAAAATTGTTTGATCATCGAAATATAAAGGGTGGACAAGGGAATGTCTAAGTATTCTACGGATAAATTCGAGAAATAAAAGAAAGCATATCCTATTCGTTCGTTACGTTACTGGATAAACTGGAAGATGAAGATTCGCTCTGGATGGATGAGGTGACCCGGGAGAGGAAGCACTCACTCTACGGAATCCAACGTAGAGTCTCTTGGATCGATACGAACGGCGCGCGCTGTGTCCCCGTCTGCCATTGGTCATAGCAAAACCTAGACGTGCCTGCTTTTCTCCTTTCCTCTCCCTCATTCACTCCTTCTCCCACTCACCCTCGGCTCCTCTCTTGTTCTCTTGGACCCCCTCGACTCACCCCTTGGTACTCCGTCTCTACATTCACCTATAGCTACCAGCTAGCAGCAAAGCTCGACCTCCTCCACCTCCACCTCCACCTCCACCTCCTCGCCCACACCCTCACCTCTTTTCCGTCTCTCGGTTACTTTCTCTCTCTCTCTCTCTCTCTCTCTCTCCTTCTCTTTCTCCTCCCTTTCCCACCACTTTTTACTCCCTTTTTGCGCAACACGTCTCTAACCGAGACTGCACTATTACTATTCCACGCATCGACTTCCTACCTCCGATCATAGATTCAACGAAAAGAGCTCTCGCTATCCTCAAGACTACTTCTACTCTATCGTTTCATTCGGCATACCTAACTAATCCGGCAGAAATACTCTTTATTTCTTAAATCTCTGCAAAGCCTTCCATGTTACTAGAATTTAAGTCTCTTCTATATTTCTTTTTTCTTTCTCTCTTTTCTTGTTTCTTTCCAATTTCATGCTATCCGCACAGGAAATCACACGGTTAACGAGTCGCTCGAACAAAACTGACCGGAAAGGCATTAAAATTAACAATGAATGATTGAAGAACGCGAAGGATTTTCTCGATAAAGCAAAAGTTAATAAATATTACCGAGGCATCGTGAAATTTGAAATAGAAATCTAAAGAGAGAATTATCACCTCTCTCTCTCTCTCTCTCTCTTTCTTTTCTCTCTTACTAATAGAAACGAACGGTAACAATCTCAGGATGACCGTCAATGCTTAGACATTCATTAGCAAAAAGGGCAACGAGGCTGAGAGTTTGCATTGACGTGAACGTTTTACGTTGTTGTTAATGGTTAAGATCGTCGTTGATCCGTCGTTCGTCGTCAACGTCAACGTTGTCGTCGTCCTCCTCGTCATCATCGTCGAACAAGGAGTCTCATAGGTATAACCCCAAGCTCGGAAATGGTTGTTGAATATGGATGAGTCGAGCGGTGAACGGACACACTCTCATGCTCAAGGTACGGAGACATAATTGCCTTAATTAACGCTAATATGTTAAATCGCTACGGTTTCCCTTTGTCCATCGCCGAGTTTCTAAGCGAACTCGAGAGACAGACGCAAGGAGACTTTGTCGTGAATGTGAGCACGGTCGCGGTCGCGCGCGCGCGCGTCCAAGCACCTGTGAGACTTGCATATATTATTAGAAGAACGAAGTAGAGAGTATAACGTTCGTGTGCGCCGATGCATTTCCATCGTTAACGAAATATCACGACGAGCATTGTTAATCTCTATTGAGAATCGTCGGACGATCGTTCTTATTTCCATTATTTTGCGAATATACAAGATTCGAGAGAAATTTCAATCAACTTAATTGGACAAGTTTGTGCCTTTGATAATTGTACCTATAATCAAACACGCAATACGTACTTCCCTACTCCGGTCCTTTTAACGCGATGTTAAATCTTATGGAAAAAGGAAAGCAAAAAAAAAGAAAAAAGCAATGCAAGAGCAAAGCAAAAAGAAAATAAATAAAAGAAAATGAATCGAATTAAAAACAGGACAGTCTTATACAAACCTACCTACTGCGATCTTAATCTTATTAATTTATCTGACGGGGTCACGTAAACACCATGTTTGAAAGATACCAAAGTAGGCCCCTCGAAGAGTGTGAAAAAACTGTGATAAAATAGAAAGGCGAAGAAACCAAGAGAGAAAGACAGAGAAAGAAAAGGAGAGAGATAGAGGGAAGAAGGGAAATGCAACCGTCTAGCTCGTCCGGTCCCCATAAGTTCAGGACATCCTTCGAAGGTAGCGAGGCGTGCCAAAGGGGTAAGGAACCGCCGACAGAAGAGGACTTCTTGATTTCCCCTTCCCCTCCACCCTGCTCGGCCCTCCTAACTCTTCTTCTTCTACTTCTTCTACTACTTCTACTCCTTCCACTTCTTCTTCTTCTTCTTCGTCTTCTTCCTCTTCTTCCTCTTCTTCTTCTTCTTCTTCTTCGGGGTGCCTCGAACTGCGTTGGAGAATGCAGATACATAAATTCATGAGCGAAGTAACAACCAGTGACGCCACGCTAGCTTCCGTGCCGCGTTGAGCCGCGGCGGCAATCGTATTCATGAACCGACACGGTAATTAGGGACACTAGCTCGCCTCGCAAGCGGAAGTCGCCTCGTGAATCCTCCCTCCGCGCAGCTCGGAATATCGCCGGAAATACTTATGCATTCCGTTCGTTTCGTAAGAAAACGCGAGAATTCCGAATAACCCCACTACGACTATCCGTTCGCAGTCTCGATGTCTAATGTCTTCGGGGGTTCGATAAACTCTCTCGTTAAACAGTCATTTCGTTGTTTAACAGAAATCGGAAGTAGACGAGAATCAAGAGAGAGAAAAAAAGAGAGAAAAAAAAGGAAAGAAAATAAAGATCAAATCTCACGGAATTCGTCCTTCGAACAAAGAAATTAATCCTGAAGTATCCTACGATCAAATTTCTTGTCAAAAAAAGAAATATCTAATTTCGAAGAAAACTTATCTATGTATAATACTAAGTAACGGTTAGAAAAATCTATTCTACGATAGAGAAAGAGAGAGAGAGAGAGAGAGAAAGAGAGAAAGAGAGAGAGAGAGATATCGTGGGACGTTGGAACTAAGCGTGAAGATGTACAGACCGTATTATATGGGTGGAAGCCAATTATTCGTACGGCTGACCCCGAAGGCAATGATAACTTCGGGCGGCGCATAATTTTGAGCAGCAAGAGAAAGAGAGAAAGAGAGAGAGAGAGAGAGAAAGAGAGAAAGAGAGAGAGAGAGATAGCAGTACGTAAAGTTTGCCGAGCTTATAATGAAGATATAACCGAGCCGGACTGCCGAGACATCTTTACGTCCGAGACGTTGCTTGGCTTGTTACTCGCTTATGGGTACACACGAGACTACGATACTCTCTCTCTCTCTCTCTCTCTCTTTGTTACTCTCTTTCTTACTCTCTTACAGATACTCTCAGCAACTCTCCCTTTGCCAGCTGATCCTCTTCGTCTTCACTTTCTTCCTCTTTTTCTTCTTCTTTCTTTTCGGTTTCTCTTCCCTCTCGAACGTTCCGCACGAGCGTTGTTGTTAATCAAAGACCACGAGCAATAACGACCGTACCACCACCGCGGGACCATTTAAATGCTCGGTCCCACACCAACGAGAAACTCTGTCCTCCTGAGGCCCAAGAGATCCTCGAGATCGACGATACCCGTTAAAGGCGCTCTCGCCTCTTTAAACGCGAGAACGCGACGCTCCGACGAACGATTTACGCGGAGACTTTAAAACGTACGAGTGAATCGGTAAAAGAAGAAAGAGAAAGAGAAAGAGAGAGAGAGAGAGAGAGAGAAAGGCCGATCGAAAGGGTCTTTGATAATGAGCAAGCTCGTTCGTGTCTCATCGATATCAACCAAAACATCGCTCGTCCGTATCTCGAACAGATTTTATTACTTTATCTTAAAGGAGTTATCTTGGAATTTTTATTGTATTTTTTTATTTTCTCTTTTTTTTTTCTTATTACTCGAGAACGTCTTCTTTTTTCTTTTTCAATTTTTTATTAAACGTTGTAAAATGTTTCATTTTTTATAACGTCGAAACTTTCGGAAGATCGAATGAGTTAACGATCCGAATCAATAAGCTACGATCTAAATAAATCGATTTGCAATATAATCCGATTTGTTTTTTCTTTTTTGTGTTTTTCATTGTATATCGTCGAATAAACGTTTATATAGTCATGATTTATTATTGTCATTCATGGTCATACGAAATACGATTACTTTCGATTACAAAGATTACACAAAATTTCAATTGATTTTCCAAGCAAAAAAATGAAAAATAAAAAACGAAAAAGAATCGGAAAAAAAAACTAGATCTAAATGTGAATCAAAGGAATCTAATTGTCGCGAGAGCGAAACGATTTAACACGCGCGAACAAATATTATCAAACGCTGACTGACAGAAATCCATTTATCCGCGTATCGCGAAGCAACGTAGGGAGAAGTGGAGAGAGAGGGTTGGGGAAGGGAGGGGGATTGAAAATCGGCTCGATATATCGGCGCGGCGCCAAACTCTCGCGAATCATTCGCGGTGTTCATATCAATGCAGTCCTAATTGAACACGATTCGATATTCAACGAGTTAAATAATTGTCTTTCGAAAAAAAAGCCGAATTCGCGTGAAACGATAATTACCAATAGTTATCTCTGTCCTCCCTTTCTCTTTCTTTCTCTTTCTCTCTTTCTCTCTCTCTCTCTATCTCTATCTCTTTATCTATGTCTCTCTCTCTCTCTCTCTCTCTCTCTCACTTGTAATGAAATATGGAAGATATGCGCGGGCGTGGACGTAAATTGTAAATACATAGTTTTACATAGTGTGTATAATATACCTATATCCATACTCGTACATACTCACATCGAAACGTTATAACATATAGTATTCAACCTCATCGAATTTTATCATTCGATGTATCTACTATATACGATAAAACAAACAAAAAAGAAAGCGAACGAACCAAAAAAAAGCAAGGAAAAACATTTCAGAAAGAAAGAAGGAAAAAGAAATATTCGATATTAAGTTACCACGATTTCCAATTAAATTTCGATATCATCGTCCTTCATTGTCAACGTCTTCGTCGTCGTTGTCGTCGTCCTTATCGTCGTTGTCGTTTTATTCGAAGCTAGAGAGACCGGTTCTGGAGAGCGTAGATACTCGTAATATTGAAATAAAATTCTACAATCTTTATCTTTCTCTCTCTCTCTTTCTCTCTCTCTCTCTCTCTCTCTCTCTCTCTCTCTCTCTCTCTCTCTCTCTCTCTCTCTGTTTAAATTCTCACGATGATACGAAAGCATTAGATCGAAAATTTCACGACAATCGTCGAACGTCGTGCAGGAATGAATCGATCGTATTCTCTGATGCGGATGGAACATAAGATTACGTCGAGGACGTTAAAGGGTTAAACGAACGAACGAACGAACGACCGATGGCCGCACGTAAAGAGCTCGATCGAGGAAGTCATGTACCTTACTGGCGGACACGACGATGTACATACATACTTACGTATATACATACGTATGCATACATGCTGTACAACGCAGAAGACAACACGAGAGAGAATATACACGCCACGCCCGGCCCAGCTCGGCCCAGCACAGCCCGGCCCGGCCCGACTCGACCCAACTCGGCCCGACTCGGCCCGTATGAGCGCGAACCAGACGAGATTCGCATTATAATCCTATTACAGATTTACTTCTTTTGTGGTACATTTAAATCCACCCTCCCATCTTCATTCGACGTCCACGCTCGTCTCTTCTCTTTTTCTTTTCTTTTCTTTCTCTCTTTCTTTCTTTCTTTCTTTCTTTCTTTCTTTCTTTCTTTTTTCTCTCTTCAGTTCTTCCTTCGTTCATCCTCGTCTTATTCTTCGCTTTCTCTTTCTTCTTCTTCTTCTTCTTCTTCTTGTTCTTATTCCTCTTCTTCCTCTTCTTCTTCGTCTTCGTCTTCGTCTTAGTCTTCGTCTTCATCTTCGTCTTCGTCTTCGTCTTCTTCTTACACCGGCACTACGGCCAACAACCTGCTCTGACGGCCGCGCGTAAAATTGGCCGGAACGCATTTTTCCATTAGGCCGGTACCCGAGCCACGTTACAAATTATAGGTGTACTCTTATTGGAGAGCCCCGATGAAACGAGGGAACCGATATGCGCTCGACGTTTTCCCCTTAACCTTCGAGTCGAACGACGACGGAGAGACGACGGAGTGATGACGTCTTCGTCGTTCGACCGAGCAAAAACCAAGCCCGATTCCGTAAACACGCTTGCCCTTTTGAAACAGGTGCTCTTCCATTACCGTCTGAGTACTTTCTTCTTCTTCTTCTTCTCCTCCTTACTTTTCTTTTTTTTTTCTTCATTTTCTTTTTCTTTTGTATCTCCTTGAAAAAGAGGAAAAACGTATTGCTCGTCCAGTACGCAATACGACGACGATAATAACGCATGTGAAAGAGGAAACTCGAAAAAGTGGAAGGAGTGTCTCCACACAAGCCATTACTACTAACACACACACACACATGCATACATACTTACATACATTCATGTGTACGTTGGTACAACCTACGTACATAAACTTACGTACATACGTATATCTACTTCTTCACTGTATATCATGTAAGCACGCGGAAATCAGGATCTCTACGATCCCGTTCCCGAGTGTAGCCGAACTAATCGATGATCGCGACTTCTTCCATAGGCAACTATGGAAAACCGGCAAATGCGATTTTAATGTCGACATTTCGCTGCTCGTTCCTAGTATCATACAGCATCGGCCATAAATGAAATCCGTTCTCGTCCGTTCCCGTGTCGCCTAACGACACGATTCCCGGGAGAGAATACTCGATTTTTAATACTTAAGAGTCAACTTAAAGAGTCACTTCTACACGAAGGGTAGCAAGTAAGTAAGTAAGTAAGTAAGTAGGAAGAACGTATTAAAGGGATCGTAAGAAAAGAAGAAATATCAGAGTTGGTTACGTCGTTAGTAATACTTTGTTACTGGATCCGCTAACGATCACCACCCTTCTATCACCCAACCATCTCCCCACCCTTCTATATCTACCCTTCTCTTCTTCTTTACATCTACAAGAATCCCCCTTTTCTTTTACCGCTTATTATATCGCACGACGAACATTTCCCCCGTTTTTCCCTTCGTACTTCCTCGAAATAAACTCACACCCTTATTCGAAGCTAAAAGGATTCGGCAATAAACAACGGTGAGTCTCAAAATTAGCCGTAGGGGTGATCGTTCTTTCTTTCTCTCTTTCTCTCCCTTTCTACAATCCACGCGAAAACACAAACGCACAGCCCTAAAGTCACACTAGCAAACGACGACCTTCCTTCTTTTCCCTTCCTACCCACCCTTAGATCTCCCTCATCCCCACTTCCACCCTTAACCCTCGTCCGCTTGGCTAGGCTGCTCGATGGATTAGCGATGTACCGGCAAAAAAAAGAAAAAGAAGAAGAAAACAAAGAGTAAGAGAGAGAGACAATCTACCCTAGATGGTGTAAACCTTCTTAACGCACTGTCGTTTTAATTTTAATAACGGCTGACCGTAAATATCTTCACGAGGACGTTTATTCGTTCCTTGTATACACCTAAGAAACTGAACTTTCATGTTTACTCTCTTTCGTTAGCTGTAAATATATAAAGTAAGTAAGTAACTAAGTAAGTAACTAAGTAGGTAAATAAGTACTCAGATCGAACTCACTCGTGAAAAGTTTGAAAGAAATTTCAATCGAGGTTTCAACATTACTTTTAATAAATAAGAACAAAGAAGGGACGAAAAGAGTGAAGACTTCAAATTCGATGTAATCTGATAAATAATAAATTACTCTTAAATCAATGACGATTTTTTTTTTTTTTTTTTTTTTTTTTTTTGAACTCGATCAAATCCGCGAGATCATCCATCGATTTTAACCAAAGGATAAAAAGAGACAAACAAAAAATAAGTTCGTCGATGATGATAGTAAAGAAGAAACTTCTCAAATATCGAATATAATATACTCGAAAGAATTTCTTTCTCGTTTCAGGTTTCCAAGAACGCGGCAGTATTGGATAACAAAAAGGAGACTGCAAATGATGCCGGGGTGGAGAGGATCATTGCTGGTAAGTGTATCTAATTACCCGTGGCGTTTACGTCAACGTTTACAGTGATTTACAACGCGATTGTAGCGACGACCTTCGACAGAAAATAGAGAGAGAGAGAGAGAGAAAAAGAGACAACCAGTGAGATAGAAAGAGAGAAAGAAAGAGAAAGAGAGAGAGAGAAAGAGAGAGAGTCACGAATCGTAGAGATGGAAGGATTGGAAAAGAGATGAGTGGAGATGCGTCGGGGGTGAAGTGGGGTAAGAGAAAAGAGATGAACTAAACGGTTCACGGCTAAAAACTTGTAAAGGATTCGGTCATTTATCATGATGTTGCCAAGCCGCGGGGCACTACAGGGAACGAAAAGGGGGAGGAATATAATCCACTGGACAGGCTAATCGCGGACTAACTATCCACATATTATCCAGAATAATTCCACGTTAGCGGGGTGGGCACTCGTGGTCGAGGGTTCACCAACTGATCGTTCTTGCGTATCGAAAGGGAATATAACACTGCTATACCTTAAACACATCGAGACAACGCTCTTATTCCTTTCGAAAAATATACTTTTCTTCGTTTCTAGATCTCAAGTTTTTGATTAGATTCTAGTTTCTGTTTTTTCTTTCTCTCTTTTTTTTTTTATTTTAATGATTTGATTTTGATAAAAAGAAATGTTGAAAGGAAATATCAGGCTTACTTTGTAAAATATCTCGTCTAGATTCGTATAACGATCTCACTAAGATTAGCTATACGTGTCGTAATAATAGATAAGTATCTACTTATTTACTCGTTATTGTCGATTATATTTGAGAAAAAGATAGAAATAGAAGATTGGTAAAGATCGATAATTTTCTTGATACTTTTTTTCTCTTTTTTCCACAACAACAAATAATATTCTCCGATATCTATGTTCATGGGGATGGTGGTTGGTGATAGTAACGACGTCTGTAAAAAAAAAAAATAAATAAAAGCGGAATAAAAAAAGAAAAAAGAAAAAAAAACACGGAAAATAAAAAATCAGAGAAGGGCAACGCGTGTATAATCTTTCAGGTAGGAATTATATAGGTAGGTATACGCGAAACCATAGGAATTCGTGATAAAGCGGGAGAGTTAGATTTTCGGGCCAGCACAATGCAAATAACGGGCTTAACGTTAGAGCATTTTTATACGGACGCAGTCTGCATTACCCGTGCCCCGTAAATATACCCGACATGTGGGTGCAATTTTGAAGCTTGTCACGCGTAAATAAAGTGAGCTCGACCGTGGAAATTAATTAGTGTACCAAAGGGCAAAACGTAGAGAAAATTGGCAGCATCGGATCGCAGGTATAATTGGCGAACAAATTTAATTAGTTACTCTGTTCAACACGTAGCATTCGCAAAATATTACGCGAGTCCGTGCTAACAAGTATTAATTAATGCAAAATAATGGAACGCGAGCGCGGTGTTATTCGATAACTCCGATTGTAGTCACGATTGATTCCGAAGAATAGAATTTAAAAAAAAAAAAAAAGAAGAAGAAAAAAGAACAAAAAAGAAGAAAAAAAGCTGATATTAAGTTACCGCACGTAAAATACGTGTTACACGTAACGAAACAACGATGGGCAACATCGGCTTCGTTAAATTCGTTGTCTATATTACTCGTTCCTACGATCTAATCGAAAACGAGATAAACGACATTGAAAAGGGTGACAAATTTTCTTCTACTTTTTATCGATTCCAATCAGAAATGTTCTAACGATGAACTCCGTTAAATCTTCGCAACTTTGTGAATTTTTTCACGCGTTTACAATAAAATAGTATAATCGTACAGGATAGACCAAAAGTTTCTAGTACTCCCATACTTGTGATTTGACGATCTGAAAAAAAGGAAACAATAATCTTAAAAAAAAATCTCCGAAAAGAGTAGTTGATTTTTAAGAATTATCTAAGAACATTTGTCTCGTTTTACGCTTGTATTAAGTATGACTTATACATAAAAAAAGAAGAAAGAAAAAACCAAAAAAAAAAAGAAAACATGAGAAACTGGAGATACAAAGCGTCCGAATGTGATCTCAAAGTTACGTGACGTTACATTTCGTTACATAAAGTGTTAAAAATTTATCTCCGATAGAATAAGGTAAGAAACGTTTTCTCCTTTCGAAAAAAATGAAAAAGAAGAAGGAAAAAGAACTAACAGAACAGGCACGCCAACGAAGGAGACATACGGAGGGGATCATCGTTGTTCGAACAACGTGTTAGAGGTACACATATAACGCCTTCAAATTACAGACTGGCCAAAGTCCATCCATCATAACTGGGTCCTCGGAACTGAACTTAGGGTCCCCGTGAACCGCCCCAAACGTTTAAGTCGTTAGCAATTTCCTGCGCACGGGACCATTTTCAGGCCCAAATTCCATATGGTCCGATAATATCCAATAATATCATCGACCTCCTCCACAACAGTTTTACCTTCTCCCCCCGATCGAATTCATGAATTTATCGTTTCGCGATAAATTATCGGACCTCTTTACGTCGACACGACCGACGTTAATTAACGGCCGAATTCTTGCCTCCTTAACGATCCCTTTTAGTAATCATTTTATAATCTTTTGCTTTCTATCTATTTATCTCTCTCTCTCTTTCTCTCTCTTTCTCTCGTATCTTGTCTAATAATAATTATATAATCTCTAATAACAATCTAGTAATAATAATAATCTTTCTCTTTTTATTCTCCTAAATTTTGATTGACGATTATAGAAAAAAGAAAATATTCATGTTTATTTTTTGTTTTTTAATCGAAATTATCTTTTTTTTTTTAATTACCTAACATTTTTATCGACTTGACATCTAATGTTTGTTAAGTAAATAACTAGTCGATCCTGTAGATGGTGGTAGCAGACGGTAACATCTGTGTGAATACTCATTGGATAACGTAGTGCACTGCAATCGCGCGAATTACGAAATGTTAAAACAATTTTAATGGGATATGATATGTCAGTAAACTTTTCTTTTTCCTTTTCTTTCTTATTTATTAATAATATAACTTGTAGCAAAATTTAAAGTTAGAAGAAGAAATAATATTAAAATAAACGTGTAAATCAATTTAATTAAATATGCTTAAATATTTCTCTTTTTTTTTTTTCATAGTCATTAATAAAATAATGTGTAAAATTTGTTAGTTCAGAACAATATTGACACGAAAGCTAAATTCACGCAAACGTGTAAATTCTGGAACGAAGAAAAATTAAAAAATGTATATACCGAGGAAAAAGATAATGCGAGTCGTTCTACTCCGTCATTATTTTACGATGAACACAAAAAATGTATGAGTTTTGTTGAAGAGCCAGCACCTCAATGGTTGATCGAAGAAGCCCTCAGCAGAGGGAATGAGGTATGCAAAGAGTATGTAAAATGTTCGTACAAACTTTTTCACCAAAATTTCTTACTTTATTATAATAAAAATTTATTCATTTAAATTGATTTAAATTCAAATACTATTACGTTTTTTACGCTCTTACGACGAAACTTACCGATGACTTAGAAAGGAATGGCAGAAAAGCTTGAAATCGGCCAATAAAGAAATCGAGTAAGTTTTACCGCGAATATTGTGATTGCGAATGAAGTCATACTTCGCATATGAAAATAAAATTATTTTTCAGCTATGAAAATGTTATTTTCGATTTGAAGAATAAACTTAACGAGACTAAAGTCGAGCTCGAAGAAGCGATAAGAAAGAAAAATTTCGTTAAAGAAAAATATAAAAGGTCTATCGCGTATTTATTAAATTATCTTGTTTTTTTTTTATAATTTCTTTTCTTTTTTTTTTTTTTTTTTTATTACTATCTACTATCTCCGAAGTTAATATCAATTAATACATTTATTAAAGGATCGCGGAAAATGTACAAATGGAAGCTTGTAAGAAGAACGAAGTGTTGCAAAAAAAGATCATACAAATCTGCACTTCGGTTTTGGAAAAATTAGGATCATCTTCATTGTCGAATAATAAAGGAAATGGGTCTCAAAATAATAATCGTAGATCTTCGAGATATTTTGGGAAATTATCGAAACGATTATATAAAAAAGTATTATCATCGTTTCCATATATTCGTTTTAAAATGACACACTATCTGTATATCGCCGATAATGTATTACAAATAAACAAAACAAATTTTTTTTAGTTACGAGTTGCAATTTCAACTTCGAAAAAGCTAAAGCGTGAATTATCGAAAACACGAAAGGAATTGAAAAGCAAGTCGAATGATTATGAATCAGTAAACAAATGTTTTACAATTTTAAAACAAGAAATGGAAACTACCGAGACGAATTTGAATGATCTAATAAACGAGAATGCAACTCTTCGTAAAAAATTCGAGGATATGAAAGAATGGATGGAATTGAAGATTGGTAAGGAACAAAACGAAAGGATCAGTGTCACGCAAATGCGTGAATTACCGAAATACAGAGAACTAGCTAATTTAAAGAAAAAATCTGAAGAAGATTGCGCAACTATCAAACAACTTCATAACAAGTGAGTTTGAACGACGGTCCTTAAAAATTTCATAAATTTTTTTTTCTCTTTTGTATTATATTCGTTATAAATATCATTATAATTTAATAAGTTTGTATTATATTTAATAATAATAATGTATACAAAATAATGCGTATATCATTACGATTGGAATCGAAAATAATTATAATTAAAAATAAAAATTAATTGAAAGTAATATTTCCTAAACGTGATTATATTTTCTTAATATTATTATATATTTAATAAAATAAAAAAGGAAATATTAATTATACACAGATTATTACGATCGGAATCAGCAAACGCCAATAAAGGATTTTTACTGAACAGTTACAAAGGTCAAATATCGGACCTTGCCAAGGAAAAAGATCTATTTACGTCTAAGATCAAAGAATTGGAAAACGAATTGACTGCACTTAGAACCAGCAACGCACAACTCAAAGCCAAAGTATATAAATAATTTCTATTCGTGTGCACTATAACGTAAATAACTGCTATAACATAAATAAATGATTTCCACACACAGATTTCTTTAATAAACGAGGAGAAGTTAAACCTTGCTTGCAAAATGGAAAAATCTGAAACGGATTTAAAACAACAGGTAAGAAAAATAATTAACGCTATTCAGTAGAAAATATTTTCTTTCAAATTGTTTATAAAAATGTACATCTATATACCTATATATATATTTCGTAAATTGAAGGAACAAAAGATTATTCGTTTATCGTTGACAGATCGAATCCCAGATAAATCGAAAGCACGAGGAATCGATGCAGGAGGAGATTAATGCTATTAAAATGAAATGCGAGGACGCGATCAAAGTTTTGAAAGAAAAATTAATCACTTTCGAGAATAAAAACATCGAATATTCAAAAGCCATCAAAGTGAAGTATTTCCTACGAATTAAACTTATTTAAGTTTCACCGATCATCGATAACTAGTCTTTGCATTAGGAATTTTTGAAAAAAATTCACGATCATTGCGACGAACGAAATAGTGAAAAGACGAATTTTTATGGGAGCGAAGAAAGCGAGAGAGAAGCACACGAGACAGCTTGTAATATTTTGAACATGACACCCGAAGAATTGACAAACTTTATGAATGGAAAACCTAACACGGTAACGAAACTTTTAAATGAACAAAAATTTATTTAAATTTATTTGATTAAACAATTTGTTTTCTTTACAAACACACACTCACACGCACACACAGGTCAACAACACTTGGCTAACAGATTTGAACAAGATCACGTCGAAGAACAATTTCTCAGATGGTTTGGCTAAATTTCTATTCAAAACAACGCTCGACAAAATTTATACATCAGCTTGAAAAAAAAAAAAAGAAAGAAAAGCTATTCGAAATAAAATAATCGTAAATAATCGTAAATAAATCAGATATACTAAACACTTTTGTCTCGATACGAATAAAGATGATGTCTCGTGCTTTCGTGTAGATAAAAAAAAAAAGAAAAGAAAGATATTAAAAATGATATTTCTCGCTAAAATCACTGCGAGTTATTCAACCATTCCCAATACCCACTACCTACCAACAACCCATTAACCAATAAACCATTTTCCATTCCCAATTAGCGATACAAACCAACTATTCTTCCCTTTTGAAAGAAAAAGAGAGAGAGAAAGAGAAAGTGCGAACATGATATCGTAGAATCTTCATTGTCCAAATTAATTAACAAACTTATATTAATATAAAAAACAAACCAATTCAGTTGACAACAAGATTTGAAAAAGATTTCGAAATGAACGAAATTAATATTAAACGTATAATAAAATTATTTCATAGACAATTAAAACATATAAATAATAAACGTAGGAATAATGAAGATTCCACTGTACCAGCAAGTGGAAATTAATATCAAAATTATTATAATAATAAAAAATTATTATAATAAACTCTTTTATAGATAATAAAATATATAAATAAGAAATGAAGATTTTTATGAAAATTAATAATAAATATTCCACTGTACTAGCAAGTACACTTATTACTATGATCTTTCGACCAAGGCTGACATTATAAAAAAAGTCATCTCGTTTTCGAATAAGAATAAAACACATTTCACGTGAAAAGATAGAGAGAGAGAGAGAGAGGGGGGGAAAGAAAAAAAAAGTCTCAATTGGTATTCTTTCCAGTAGGTTCGCTGGTTGCGACAGGATCAGGTGCATTTTGAAGTCTTTCGAAGCCTATTGTCTCTCCGAAAATCTTTCTCCCATGAATCCTCTCGTCGTCCTTGACGCTAACTTCGGTACCAATTTGCACGGGCCAGGGTAACTTGTTATTCCCGTCGTCCCTGTTTTGAATCTGATTGACCACGTTGCTCCTATCGTTACTGCCTTCATATCCAGAATCGCTCTCATTTAAGTTCTCCTTCATCGAACCCTTTCTACGCTCCTCGTCATCCCTATATCCAACGTAAGGACGATCGTAAAAGCTCGATCTCTTTGCGTAAGAATCATAACCATCGTAGAGATGTCGATAGCGATACCTGCTGGGATCTACGTTACCGGGAACACGTTCGAATGTACCACCACGTGTTACGGTTGTCCTGGTCAATCCACCATCGTATGCCGTTCGAGGATAATTTCTAAGATCAACAGGCTTCCTTACGATCTCCGGCAAAGTAGCGTAATAAATGATTCTCTTAGGTTTCGGTGCGGTCCTTGTTCTACCGTAAAGATCGATATCTTCGTCCCTGTAACGATCGTAATAATAAGAATGCTCGTTGTTCGGTACACGCATGTAATAATCCCTTTCCATTCTATAATTTCGTTCGGGATATGCTCGATAATATTCCGAATATGGCCGACGTAATGGTGGTACATCGTAATCCCTCTCTCTTATCATGTTTCTATACCAAGGTAGATCAAGGTCGTCATACGTTTTAGAAAAAAACGTATCACGAGATTCACGATTGTCCGGATAACCACGACGGTAATGACTCGTTACGAAATCGGCTCGTGGACCGTGATAATTTCTTAAGCCGATCGATGACTCATCAGCGTCATCGTTCTGATCCCTAAGGGGCTGTTGTTCGAAATTCGATCGATGTCGAAACTCAACCGATAGTGGCTGTTTCGACCATGTTTCCGGTGAAGCCAATCGTGCCTCACGAAGCGTCAACGTACTACCGATTTTTTCCATGTTAGTATCGTTGTCCGTTTCACGACGTACACGATGGTTAATATCTTTCGATTTATCGATTTTCTTATCGCTTTTCAACGATTCTTCCCAAATGTCGATCGGGAATACTCTCATGGAAACTTTCGTTTTGAAAATTTTTTGCGGATACGTCGAACTCTCGTCCGTCTTTTCATCGATCGATAAATCCTTCTTGGTATTAACATTTATTCTCTTTGTCAGATCATTTTGATACGGTGACATCTCTCTTGAATCACGTTCGATATTTTCTTGATCGGACAAAGAATTCGGTTCGACGTTGTCGATCTTATCGATTATTTGATTATTAGGAAGATTTCGTAAATCGTTTAAAGGTATCAAACGACCCACACCGCTAACAGTGCGTACTTCGAAAGCAGATGAATCCAATCGAGGCCAAGATGGATGTTCTAAGAAATAATCGGACTTTGAGTAAGGCGATATTCGCCATGCTTGGCCAACGCCGATCGCCTCGATCGATACGAGATGTATGATTAAAAGGTTTATACATGATTGCAGGGCGCTCATCTTGATCTACCTAAAAATAAATAAGAGAAATGAGTCAACGAATAATATAGAAAATTAATTTTATATCGTGTATTTCTCATTGATTATATATTATTCTTATGTAGACATCTCTTGGTAGAATTTACAAGATGAATGATAAATAGATCGAGAGAAAAAAAAGAAAAGAAGGAAAGATCAGATTAGACGGAGTATAAAACGTTAATTTTGGTAATAAATTTTATATAACAATAATAAGCTACGCGTCAGTTTCACTCTTTTGTTCAACCCGGAACGAATGTCACATTCTTTCCTCTGGTCATTTGCATGCCAATAAAAATAAAATATAACGTGCGTGCTCGAACTAATTACAATTCGTAACTGATTACAATGACCAATAACGACCTGTGCTAAGCTCTGTGAATCATCGGATCGTCTCGGTACGCTTTTTAACATATTTCATTATATATCAATTTCTTTATAAATGTTATTGCCGTATAATTAATATTTAATTAAAGATAAAAGAATGAAACAACGAATGATAAAAGAATTGTGTCGAAACAATTCGACGTAAAATTTGTCTATAAAATCTTAATGAACATTGATCGATACGACGGCATCGAAAAATAAGAAAATACGATCGATAATGTTATAAATAAAGAATAAAGAAAGAAATAAAAAAAAGTCGTCTGAAAATGGCGTATCGTACAGAACGAATTGAAATCGACAAACTACGTATACATTTAACGAGAGTTCCGTCCGGTCTCTCGACGCGCTCGGATGAGATCGTTCTCAGGGTCCGTAGAACCGCTACTGCCAAACAACTCGCTTCGACTCCTGATTCTCCATAACAAATATAATTTCCCACTCGTTTCCGCGGCATTATACACCGAGTTCCGGCCGGATCTACGATTCGCTCGATTGTTCGATTGTTCGTGCTACCCGTACGCATTTACGAATGACCACCATCGCACACTTGGTCCGATTTCTCAACCAAAAATCTCCCGAACTTAAGACCTTCGTATAAATGTCATGAACAAAACGACTGCTTTACTTAGATTCTATTTTTTTTTTGTCTTTTTTTTTTTGAGATATCAAAAAAAAAGAGAAACGTTTCAGATTCGATCGCAATTTTTTTGTGAAAGGTGTTAAGAGAAAAAGAAAAAGAAAAAAGGAATGTTCATTCTTTTAAAAAAATATGAAACAATTCGTCCGAAGGATATTGAATAAATATCGATAAAATATTAGATTACGAAGAATCACAACAAACCGCAATAAACTCGATCAGATTTCTCAAAAAATAATACAAGACAAATAGACTTTATTTAAATTCGTTCGTTTAAAATACTTTTAAAAAGATTTTCAAATTTGATCGTTATTTATAACTATATCTATCTTTATAAAAAGATTCTCAGGCAATATCGTCAATGATAATCCTGATGAAAATTTAATTAAAATAAATTTTTAATTAGTTTCATTTTTAATCATTTTTTTTAACGATTCGTTTCTAAAAATCGTCGGTGATACTTGATAAATAATACATTTCAAAAAATTTGAAATTCAATAGTAGCAGGTGCAACTATATAAAAAAAAAAAAAGAAAAAATAGTAATAAAAAAAGCTGCTTGCGTTTTTGTCAAAGGCAGGACGAAATGAATAGGGCAAAAGACGTGGACACATAGCGGAACAAATCTTCGTCGAGTTTGTACTAGTGTAACCACCGGCAACAAGGTTACGCCTGCAAAATTTACAGTTACGTCGGCCCACGAGACCGTTTCATTCCGCGTTTACTGTTCCTAATTATCGCGACGATAACAAGGAACATCAGTTGAAGCGCGAGAAATGTCATGAAGTAATAAAAATGCACACGTTTATGCATCTCACGAGATTTAACGAGACATTAAATCTATTTCTATGTATTTAAGCGTATAAAATATTCAATAATAATTACGTTACTACTGCATAAACCTACCGTTTAAAATGAAGTACCGTTGAAAATTAAAAAGAAAAATATATATAAAAAAATAAAAAAGAACAATTTCCATAAACGTAACGTAATTTTTTTTTTATTTTAACTGCACTGTCAATATATATTTTATATATATATATATATGTTATATATATTTAATAATACATAAACTTTATGCGTTAACAATTTCTCAAGATCAAGTTTCGATTTTTTTTTCTTTTTTTAGTTTAAACATGTGAATTTAGAAATGTCTACAATAAAAAAAATTGCACGAAAAAAGAAAACTAAATCACTCGATTAAATTTATAATTTATTAAAAATATTCTGTATGAAAAAATGTAATATATATTAAATATATTACATATATCAAAATTATATATATTAAATAAATCAATAAATAAATATATACATATATTCAAATTCAACTTATATGTAATGAAATCACTTACCTTGCTCCGTTCTCCGTTACTTCGGTCGTATCACAATGTCGTTGACTGTTCGGAGTGACTACGATCACTACGTTCTCTGTACGGTACGGCTTCCCGATTTACCCCCAACTTCGTATCTGCATACCGTTCGTTCAGTTGTCATGGCTGAAACTACCAAACCGTCCCCTCTACCCCCGCCACTCCTGCTTTTTTCCTCTCTAAACAAAGCCTTCAAACTCGAGCTTTGATATTCTTTATGGTATAAAAAGAAAAACAAATAAATCTCAATGGGATTCGTGCGTAAACTCACAATCGTGTTCTTAAAATATATCGAGTAAATATTCGAGAATTATGAAAAGAAATTTTTTGTTTTTTTTTTCAAATAATATTTTCCAAATTTATTTCATTTAATTATATTATGTATGTATATATATATATATTTATTTATTTATTTATTTATTTTTAACAAATGGAATATATATATAGTATACGTATTTACATGTTTATATATATATATATATATATATATATATATATAAATATATTTCTATTGATCTTATAAAAAAATATTGAATAATGATTTCTATAGATATTACCACATAAAAATTGTATTTATTATAAGATACTATTTCGTATAAAAATTTCGCAAATCGATCAAAATTTAAATATAGCGCGAAAACAATCTCGATATTTCTATCGATTATACAAGTATCGACTGTTCGAGTTGGCTACTACTATCGATGCGCTTCACAAGTTATGTTTTTATTACTAGATCGCCTTCAATCGTACCAACCAATGTTTCTAGGGAAAATGTTACTACGTGGATCGTTTCATTCAAATTTTCGCAATATAGACCTTAGTATGTCTCACATTGTCTAAAATCGATCGTTCGTAGATTCTACAAACATTGTGGAAAAATCATTTTTAATAATCTGAAAAATCACTAAAAGTTTAATATAGATGTATCGATCGATTAATAAAATCTGTATAATATTACTAATAATTGTGAAGAAATAATATTTTTACGTGTTACTATACCATACAATTTAAAAATGACAGAAGAAGGAAAAAAAATTTCTTTTGGTTTTGCAAAAACTATTAAAAAACCTGTATTAAAAAATACACTTTCCCAGGAACAAAAGAAAGTCGATTATATTGAATGTCTTGATGACAAAGGTATTAAAGTAATTGGGTAAGTAATAATGATATATTAATAAAACTTAGAAAAAATTCTAAGTATCTCTAACCTCATCATTAAATATTAAACAGTAAACATTATGTATGGGAACGAGACGTTTAAAATTTGATTTTATTATAGAGAAGAGGAGAAGAAAGATGAACCTCTGGTCATTCCTTTGTTAGGCTCTGAAATGTGGCATGATAGAATTATTAATAAAATTGATGCTGATATTTTTGAGCCCAAACCAGTGCCAAACGAAGAAGTGAAATTAAAAAATGATATTAAACAAGAGCAGAGTAACGAAATAGCTAATGGAAATGCAACGCCGATTCATACAGATATTCCTCCTATGATTATTAAAACAGAGCCAGCTGATTCAACTACTACAAAAACGACATTGGAAGAGCAGGCAGCTAAAGAAATTATAGAAGATTTAAAATCTACAGGAAAAAAAGAAGATTCCAAAGTTTTAACATTACCTGTAACAGAAGAGGAAAAAGCTTTAAGAGGACAAGAAGAGGTAAGTTAAATTCTATCAATTAAATTTTATAATTTGTTTGTTGCTTATAAAAATCTTCTTAAACAATATTACTCTAACTTTTATAGTCTACTTTAGAAGATTATGAACGAATCCCAATAGATGCGTTTGGTCTTGCTATGTTACGTGGAATGGGATGGCAACCGGGACGAGGAATTGGGAAAAATGAAAAGTATAAATCTGTTCTAATGTATAAATACTATATGTAAATATTAATACTACGTATCTGTTTAAAAATATTATTTTCTTATATCATTTTATAGAGTAGTCTCAACTGTTATACCTGAATTACGTCCAAAAGGAATGGGTCTTGGAGCAGACAAAGTTACATTGCAAAAACAAACGACAAATTCTAAAGACAAACAAGAAGAAGAAATAAAAATTAAGAAAGGTACCTATGTGAAGATTGTAAGCGGCAAATACGTTAACTCTTACGGTCAAATAGAAGGATTAGACGATGATGCTGGAAGATTAATCGTAAAAATGGCTTTGGGAGGAAATATTATTTCTGTAAACGAATTTATAGTTCAACCAGTTACAAAAGACGAGTACATTAAGAAAGCTAAGGTTTTAAGTTAGTATATGAGTTTCATTTCCTACCTAGGGATCTTTAAAAGGTTCATGTACTTATGTATCTACGTTAAAAATTTTGATTGATAATGTATTTTACAATAAGTTACTGTCAAAATACTTTTTAAGGATCTCTATGTTATTGCAATACCTTAATAGGCATTGAAAGTTTAGTGTTTAGTATTTTATGACACTGATTTCAGACGTAGCAAAGTACGAGGAATATAAGAACAAAGAAGTAACTGAATTAGAAAAATCTCCATCTTCTGAACCCAGCAAAAGTAATCAAAATAGCGAAAAGGAACAATATGAAAGAGACGAAAGAGGTAATACCGAAAAACACACTAAAAGAAAACAAAAAAAAGATAATCATAAAAAAAAATCAAAAAAGCACAAAAGACAGTCAACCGACAGTGATAGTAGTATTGAAAGAAAAAGCAGAAAAAGAAGAAGCTCTAGTAGTAGCAGTAGTAGCAGGCAGAGGCCAAAAAAATCTAAGAAAACTAAAAAACATAAGAAACATGATAGTTCACCGGAACAATCAAGTAAAAAACGAAAGAAGAAGGATAAGGAACGTGAAAAAACAAAAGACAAATATAGCCATAATTGTGAAACTTTAGATAGAAGGAAACATAAACAAAAAAGATCACGATCTAAATCGCCAAAGAGAAGATCCAGATCGAGATCCAGATCAGCTAGAAGATGATGTACATTTGTTCAAATTGAATTAATATTCCTCATTTAACCGCAAGCTCTATTGTATTATTTCATTTATATATAATTTTTTCTCTTAATAAAACTTATTTTTACATAACCTTTAGAGAGCACATTATTCTCACAATAGTATATTCAATCGATTACCTTATTCGCTATGTACGTAACTTGTATGATAATACTGAAGTTGTATACGTGATTTGTATTTTTAATTACTTAGTTTACGTCATCATGTACATTATTATCTTTCGAAGTATGTATGTTGGCGCTGCACACACGGCTAACCTACAAATAATATGCTGCATACGAGCATACTTAAACAGTACTTCAGGACTATGTCAAGTACGTAAAATAAACAAACGTATAATCCGATCGATCGGTATAAAAAATAATACTTTTCTAACCATAAAAATAATAATAAATTAAAACTTAAATATTTTATTTTATTCGCAGCATTCCGCTTAGCGTTAGTGCAACTTGCTGTGAGTGATGATAAAGTAAGGAACATAACACGAGCGATAGATTATATCGAACGTGCTAAGAAAAATCGAGCGGACATCGTCGTGTTACCAGAATGTTTCAATTCTTCTTACGGAATATGTAAATGTTTTAAATTATATTTTTCACATTTTACTTACGATATACAGCAAACTTTATTTCGTGAACGTAGCATATCCATCTCACGCAATTTTTGTTTATTTGATGAAACATTTGTTACCATTTCAAGTTAAACGTAAATTATTAAAGTGACCTTCGGAAAGAAAAAAGACAATCAACATAATTTATGTACGTGAAAACTTATAGGCTTCCGAAATTCAAATCAACCAATCAAACGCTTCGTATTAAAAATATTAGTTTACTTTGTATGCGTATTCTATTTCAAAAATATTCGTTTTAAACATACACGTAAATAGTAATATAAATACGTAAATTTTTTTCAATATAAATTTATATACATTATATATGTTTATATATATTTATATGAATTTTTATATGCAAATACAGCACATTTCGAAAAGAATGCAGAAGAAATTCCAGGAGGTCAAACCAGCATTGCATTGTCCGATGTGGCCAAAAAAAATAATATTTACGTGATTGGTGGTACAATTCCAGAAAGAGAGGATGATAAATTATATAATACATGTACAATTTGGGCACCAGATGGGAAAATGATAGGCAAATATAGAAAGGTAATAATTTATGATTCCTAAATCTCGAGCCAAAAAATCTACTTTAAAATCTGATAAGATATATTTTTTTAGTTCTCTCAAGTGGGAATTCCCACTTAAAAAAAAAAAAAAAATCGCATTTAAATTTTATCAAAGATAAAAACTTTACCTTTTTTACCATTCGATGGATAACGTAATCTTCTTTATCGACAGATGCATCTCTTCGATATCGACATCAAAGGAAAAATAACATTCCGCGAAAGTGATTCTTTGAGTCCAGGAAATTCTCTATTTACCTTCGAAATGATGGGATGCAAGATTGGTATTGGCATTTGCTATGATATTCGTTTCGAAGAAATGGCGAAACTCTATAGAAATCAGGGTTAGTAAAACTTCAAAACTCCAAATAAAATAATCTTTAGATTTTACAATTTACGAATTATCGAGTCGTCCATTTTATCGGATTATCTCAAATAATTTTATCAATTTGTTTTCTTTTTTATTTTGTTTGATTTTAATAATTTTTTCTTTTTTTTTTAATTTCTTTTTCTCTTTTTTTTTTCCTTTTCGTTTTTCGTCAATAGGTTGTCAAATGTTGATATATCCAGCTGCATTCAATATGACCACCGGTCCACTGCATTGGTCGCTTCTGCAGCGTTCCAGAGCAAATGACAATCAATTATACGTCGCCTGCGTATCGCCAGCTCGTGGTTCTCCTCCTGGTTATATAGCATGGGGACATACACAGCTAACTAATCCTTGGGGGGAAATTCTTCATGAATTAGATTCCGCGGAGGACATGATCGTCTGTGATATAGGTAACAGAGAACCTACTTATCATTGAAGGAACGCACAAAGTTCCACTTGCATACCATTACGAATTCCTTCGTTCTCTCATCTACATTCCTAATTATATAGAATCTTTAATTATTTCAAATCCATTATCTCATAGATCTCAAAACCGTGGACGAGGTAAGAGCTCAAATTCCAATTTTCTATCAACGACGTACGGATTTATACGACACCGTCTGGGTGAAGTAACAATATTTTCGAATAAATAATATTATTTTCCTTGTATAAAAATTGTCAACACTATTGGGAATGAACAAAGATTAACATACGTATACATATAATGTAAGTATTTTATAAAAGATTATGGATAAATATAAATCCAGATTTTCTAATGGAATTGATATAAAATGGCATAAATCCTAATTCCTTTATCGTGTAAACTGTAAGATAAAAGCGGGATTACGTTAATGCGATGAGATATTTTCGGGTGAAATCGAACACATTCAATAGTTATGGTTCCTCAAACAAGTTTAATATCATTTCAATAATTTATTGAAATCTCTTTAATGTGGATTTAGAATGATTATTCATACATAAAAGGCCCCTTGATGATTAAACTACATAATTACAATGGAAAGTAATTACGTATTATCATAGCAAGATCATCATCATCATCATCATCATCATCATTATCATCATCATCATCATCATCATCATCATCATCATCATTATTATTATTATTATTATTATTATTATTATTATTATTATTATTATTATTATTTTCAAGATATTTCCTAAATATGTATTTACATTGAAATAGATTAATACTTCTTTTCTTTTTTCTTTTTCCATATCAGTAAACGTTTTAGGCTTTAAACTGGTAAGCTTAGAGAAATTGGTCGATTAATATTGAATACAATGGCTTCTCGTTTGTTAGAGAAAACAAAATATCAGAACATTATTCTTTTTTATCGCAAAAAGCACACCATCGTCAATTTCGTCAATACATTCTCTTATCCGCTAATAAAGTCATACATATACACGTTTCCTCTTATATGTACTTCTTAAGAGCACTATAAACAATAACAATAATCGCGCAATAAATCCTTCTCGATAAACGAACTATCATTATTTCTTTTATCGATTTTAATCGTAAGAATAATATCGATAAAATACATAACATACAACAAATCTCTCGATTATAATTATTAATTAATAATTAATAATCAATTTCACAGAGATAAAACAGGGTTGATGTATCTAAAGAGATTTCTTTACCCTCATCGAATCTCAATCGACGACAAATACATTTATTTACAATTAAAATCAATTACTGATCGCGCTTCTGCGTTACAATTCATTTTAGATAAATAAATTATCAAATAATAATATGAGTGTATGCGTATACCTATACGATAAAATAAGGATATGAATAGGAATGGAAGAGGGGCTAATAATAACAAATGATCTTTCTTTTACAAATCGATTTTACGGACGAATTTTCTTCGCTATTGTCGCAAAACAGTACATACATACATATATACATACATATATATATATACATATATATAGGTATATATATAACTCGGAAGTAACGTGGTCACATCGTTTCGAAGAGATTTTTCGTTGATATCGCGAAATATCGTGCATTTCTTTTTTTTTATAATTTTTTTTTTTTTTATTTATTTTTTATTTCTTTTTTTTTTTATTTTTCTTTTTTTTCCCTGAAAAAATTGGTCACGTGGGACGACGTCGTTATGTCCAAATATCGCACGTATCGTCGTAACGGCACGCAATTTATTTCACAAGAAGAATAAAGTGGAGAAGTTGAAGAAGTTGAAGAAGAAGAAGAAGAAGAAGAAGAAGAAGAAGAAGAAGATGAAAAACGATATTAATATATATATATATATATATATACATATAAAGATGATTTTTTTTATATTGTCCATACACGCACGCGCGATTTAATTAAGCTCGGAGAGAATAATTTCGATTGCGTCGATATAACAAACGATATTATATAAATACCCTGTAGCGATAAACGGAGCACCACAATGAGAAAAAAGCAATTCCATCGATCGCAATTTATATTCAGTGGCCGTTTTACGTCCCTTCTCGAGACCACAACGTAGTGGCACAGCCAACACTTCCGAAGGATAATTAGGCCATTAAATGTAGCCGTTAAATAATAAACATACGCGTTATATCGTGTATCTGTCGTACCTTCGATTATTATCTGTTTCAACACTTTGCAGTAATGACGCTTGAATTATCAGACTCTCCTTATTTGAAATTTATAATTTAATTTGCTTTTTGATTTATATATATACACACATATATATATATATGTGTGTGTGTATAAATATATATAATTTAATATTTGAAAATTATCTCTTTCTCTCTTTCAAAAAACAAAAAGGGAAAAAACATTAGCCTTTAATAAATATTATTTGAACAAATTAACACAAAAAATTAAAACAATTGAATAAAATGCAGATAACGATCCTTTGTTATTTTTTTCTTCTTAATTTGTAATTAAATTTATAGAAACTATTATTATTGCAAAGTTAAATAAAATAAAGTATCGTGATATTTCCAGATAGATAATATGAAAAAAATAACTGAATTTTTCAGATTGATCCCATCGAATAAAATCATATTCGATACTCAAATCTCAAGCACATACTTTCGGACACATGTTAAAATTTCATCGTTCATGTTATCGTCAAATTTCAACAAAACTTTATCCTCTCTTTCATGCACACATTCTCTCTCTCTCTCTCTCTCTCTCTCTCTCTCTCTCTCTCTCTCTCTCTCTCTCTCTCTCTCTCTCTCTCTCTTTTCCCTCTTTTTGTTGAAAACAATCATCGAGATCTGTCGTTTGAATAAAGTTGTATTAAGTTTGTATTAAGTTGACGGATCCAATTTCTCATATCATGGAACTCGTGAAATTTTTTTTTGGTTCGACAAGACACTCGATAAAATTGGTTTCCTTCGTTTTCTACACATCGTACTTTTGATTGCTCAACATATTACAACATACAATTTTCTCATAGAAATCTGATTCTATAGACGAAAAAATTCTGATCGCACGAAGATGGTTAAATAAATGGCACTGGAGACGTACTTGTTCACGTAGACATAAAAATCAATCGAATTTTCTTAAAAAGCGTGAGTGGAATCGTAAAAATGCTTTGATCGTGTTCAATCGCGTGTGACGGAACATATGTACGAGACATATAAAATTGATGCATTTGTGATCGTTTGACACAAAAATTCAATAGAAATTCTAAAATTCACGATGACCTAGAAAAGTAACATCAATTTTTTTTTATTGTTTCCTTACAATTAATTCGATTAGTTTGAGATCGTAAAAGATCAAATTTGAT
Source organism: Vespula vulgaris (assembly GCF_905475345.1). Lineage (NCBI taxonomy): Eukaryota > Metazoa > Arthropoda > Insecta > Hymenoptera > Vespidae > Vespula > Vespula vulgaris. The sequence goes on along the minus strand of NC_066591.1, from coordinate 2,291,779 downwards.
TAAATTTTATAAGGAATATTACAATTTTATATAACCCGCACATATAAATTACATCACACGTTAATTCGTTGATTCTTGCAAAAGTACAAGCATGCACAACATTCAAGAGATTATATTATATTAGTATTACATATAAAAACAATTTTTTTTTAAGTGTTGTCTAATTAATTACTACGTTTAATAAGAGGAAAGATCGGTCAAGAATAAAGATCGATATACGTATGTATATTGATTACTCGATGATTAAACGGTTTGGAAAAAGTATTTATGTCATTAAGTAATAGAGATAAATTGAAGGAAAAACAAAAATTAGTTTCGTAATATCTTAGAAATTTACTTGGTCCTGAACGCTATTCAACTTATACTGGGTACATATTAATTTGAACACGATCTCATCGTTAACTCACATATCACGTTATGCGTTGGTTCAATTAAAAACTTTTCCTTTCTTAAATCTTATCCCTTTCGAGAAAATACGATCGTAAATTCGTCACAAAACTCACATCCTTCGTACATTTCACACATACGTACACACACAAACACGCACACATTTGCAAAAAAAATTGAACGAGAAACGAGATCGTTTGATATAACGATACACATTTCACACAGTCCATTTTCAAAATATTTCATTATTTTTATAATTGAAAAACTAAAAGATGAAAGTGTTACAAAGATTTCAGCGTGTTGAAATAAAGAAGGAATATAAAGCTTTCTTGACAATACCACGATCCGTAGATGAGTAATAAAATATAACGCACATCCCTTATAATTTCATTCATTAATTAAAGCTCTGTTTCGCTTATAAATCTTTATCGATATCCCTTAAAATCCTTTCCGATCTCGAGTATATTCATTCAACGAAATAACGAAAAGTACTCAATTTATTACCCTACAAGTCTCTAGGCAATTCCGCAGGATGAATTTAATTGGATGTCAAAGGATCTCCATCGAAGCGTATTCCGTAAAGTCGGAACGAAGGGAAGAAAAATCCTATTAACCGTGAATCGAGAATGTAATTAAAGAAGGATATATTTTTTATGACACTTTTAAACCCATCCTATACACTTGTTAACTTTCTCATCGACTTTCGTTCTCCCTCTAACATTACACTTGTTACTTTCAATCCTTTATTTTTCAAATTTGCAAAACGGCCTTTACAATATATATGTGTATATACATGTATATACGTACATACATATATAACTATGATAGATAGATCGATTCTTGAAAAAAAAAGAAAAAAAAAAAAGAAATTTCAAAGAATGGACTTAACTAACAGCTGAATTTTATTACAATTTACATATATATATATATATATATATATATATATATATATATAGACACACACACACACACACATATATATGTACATGACGTCTTCATCTGTCATTTATACATAAATATATCAAACTTTTATACAAACGGAAATATATACGAGTATCTCACATATACGTATCTTTCTTGAAACTTCTTTCCGTCTTTGGATAAGAAAATACTATCTCTATCTGTATTCGGGTCACTATGAAAGTTTTTTAACTTTCGACGAGCACCCTTCGTGACTTCATGCCGCTCCCTCGCTCAAAATACATCTGTATCTACAATTACTACTACTACTATTGCTACCACTACTATTACTACTACTATTATACTAACTACTAACTCTACTACTGCTTTTACTACTGTTAATACTCCTTCGAGTTTCGAAGTCATTATGGTCATTAAGATGGCGGCAAAAGTATTATAAGAAACTAAATACGTCTCTCTCACATTCGTTTCATCTTTAACTACTTTAACGTACTTACATCCTTTTCCTGAAGAGATGATATGTTTTACGTGAAATATGCAGCTGTTAGTGTCGTTGTGTTATGTGTTCGAAGGACATAACGTATTAGGTTTGTTGAATATATTTGAAATGGACAGGGAGTTGGCCGGGTTGTAAAAGCTCGTAACAATTTTTAATAAACATTAACGTATTCAAATTGTATTGACACGTTAAGAAAAGAAAGAAAAAAGAAAAGAAAAAAAAATCGCGAAGCGTGATATTATGCAATAATCGCGATCAATTTTTTCCTTTATAGTCTAATGAAAAATAATCAAAAGCTTTCTAAGTAATCTGATAAAGACAGGTGCTCGAAAAAAATGCAAGAAAAGAAAAAAAGAAAAAAGGGTCCTTCAGGATCGATCGATTTATAGCCGGCGGTCTCAGCAAACTACTTCTCTTTCTGTTTCTCGATAATATATTTTTTTTCTCTATCTCCATTGTATCTTTACTTCAATGACACTTGAATGACGATTGAATTTCGTCTATCTAAAATCTAGATTATTATTTAATATATCGAAAAAAGAGACAATAGGTATCAGGAGGTATTTACGTATAAGAAAATTCTAAGTTATATATATGTATATATCCTATGTATATATGTAATGTGTATGTATGTATGTATGTATGTATGTATGTATGTATGTATGTGTGCATCCGGGGACATCACTTTGCATCTAATCACAGATCGGTTCTAACTAATGCATCGTATACAAACGATCAGACGGCTTTAGAGATGATCTTCTATTTTGCTTTTCTTTCTTTTTTCTTTTTTAATTATTCACAAATCACATCCCTTTATTTATTGCAATGTCGTCTCTGACTAAACACACAAATCCCACGCGAATAACCCGGCTAATTAATTAAAGTCATTAATAAATTTATCGCACGATCTTTTATTCGTTTCTTCCTCCGTATGTGTATCTTCCTTCTCGTCGAAGATGAGAAAAATATTTGGAAAATTATCTCTTTGATACTTCCATTCTTTACCTTTGCGATCTAACTTCTTTTTCTTTTTTCTTTTTTTCTTTCATTCTTTTTAATTCGTTGATCGAAAAATCGCCGTACGATTCGAAGATTGGATTCGCGTCGTGAAAAATAGCGACCCGGCGATAACCGCATGATCGCATATCACGATCGTTGATTAAATGTCTCGCTATTTGCTGTATTCCTTTCGACGTAATGGAAACGGATTAGATCAGATATAATCTCGTTTAGTAGATAACAACAAGAGCAAGAACAAGAACAACGGAAGGCCATTGGTCTCGGAACTAGGGCAGGAAGAGAAGGGCGACGAGAGAAATCGTCAACCAGAATACTCCTTGATCATGTATTCTGGATGATCCGTCGACTATTATCAAATCCGGACCGCTCCAATCCAGTGTGTCGTCCACATCGTCCAAACACTCGAACTCGCAACACCGCTCACCAACACGGAATTTCTTGCATCTCTGAGAAAGGAAAATTAATTTTGGGACGATAGTAATCCTCGAATAACAAATTATTATTATTAATTATTTACTCATCAAAAATATCACTAATGTTATATATCTATTTTTTCATTCCTTTTAATATTATATTTTAATGTTACATTGACATATATAGATAAAGATTTTGTTTATTCTTAAGGAATAATTATAAAAATAAACGAAAAATAAACGAGATATGATTTCATCTCATTGAAAATAATTTTAAACAATATCCCCAAAAATTCTTGTATATACGGAATGGGTCATATTTTCTCTGGTATCTACAGCCGTCGTTAGCAATGTCTATATATACATGTATTATATATATATATACATATGTGTGTATATACTTACACGTATATAACTCATAACTAACGTCTACAGGATACTTGGCCAAGAGCCTATACTTCACTTTCAGTGCCATTTATGTTCTGACATTTTACCGTCGGATTGTCAGGACTTTATCTTAAAATTAACTTTATCCAGGGACGGTATATTATACTTACCTACGCAAAACGTGAATCACGCAACGTGATTGATCTTTTTCGTTTAACAATCTTTTATTATTTGATATAACAATTTTTTACTAATGACCTCGTTAAATTTTAAAATCAAAAAATAATCTTGAGACCAAAAATATTCCAAAGACCTATTAAAAACGTTAGAAGTTTCTAATAAAACAAGTTCTCTTAATAAAGTCATTTTACAATGAATTCAATTGGTAAAAGTCTATTAAATTGATACTTGTAATTTATAGAAACTGTATAATAGAGAGTGAACATAAATAAATAAATATATATATATATATATATATATATATATATATATATATCATTGTCCACGTTATCTCAAAAAGGAGTTGTGCCTGCTAACAATCGCATCCTTCCTAAAGTTACGGTCCTGCGATTCATCCGCAGTGATTCGAAGCTTTCGTTTCGCTTGGCTTCCAACGACTAGTTTTGCAAAGACGAAGTCGATCCCTTTAAGTAATATGACCTTCATTTACTCATCCTTGTCTTTCTTCGTGGCAAAGTCGACTAGTTTCCTTTAGTTCTCGAACAATAGTAAATAATTGGCTTCATCTTCGTATTGCTTTGACTCGTGAAATCCATCCACGTAAAGTATTTTTCTTTTTTTTTTTTTTTTCTTTTATTTCTTTCTTATTTTTTTTCCTTTTTCTTTTCATTTTCTTAAATTCTTTTTTACGACACATTAGAAAATTGCATTAACAAATCAAAAAAGAAATAAAAGTGACTCCTTTCGTTATCTTTTTATTTTTACGAAAATGAGTTCTGTATTAAATCGAATAATTCTTTCATCTTCAGAGTGTTCCGTCGTCATTCCGGAACATAGAAATGAAAACGTATCAAATGAACTCTCGTAATATTATATAACGAAATAAAATAAACAGAGAGCGTACATTGTATACGAAAATTGTAACGCACAGAGTTTATTCCTCGTTATTATTATTATTTTATTATTATCATTATTATTGTTGTTGTTATTGTTGTTGTTGTTGTTGTTGTTGTTGTTGTTGTTGTTGTTGTTGTCGTTATTAATGTTGTTATTTTAGCACAAAGCATCAAAATATTTCTACGGAATTTACATGTTACTTTCTTTTATTTACCTTTATACTACAACATTAAACGAATTATTTTCATATATTCGTTATCATTTTATTTTAAAAACGGATCTAAAAGTTTTCATGAAATATAATAAATTTGAAAACATGCTTTTAGAAAGTTCATTAATCAGAGAAAAGATTAAATATATCAGACAAAACAAAAGAAAATGATAGAAAATTATAGAACAAAAAGAGAATCAAGTAGTTATAAAGTCGACAAATTTTCTAACAAATAAATTTAATATTTTTTGATAATGCCAGTTTGAAAATAATCTTTGTACTTTTTTATCAGATTTAGTGCTTTTGATATATAAAATTAGTTGAGAGATATGAAAGAAATAGAAGAGGGAATACAAACGAAAAAATTCGTCTATCTGCGAATTCGTAAAAACTAAATAATTAAAGTACAATCCTCTCTCTCTCTCTCTTTCTCTCTCTCTCTCTCTCTCTCTCTCTCCCCCCTTTTTTTTCTTCTATTTTTTTTTTGTTCAAATTTTAACGAGGACCTCTCGTATCATCGTTATTCACGGTATATCACTTTTATGGAATTTCGTTCCAATAAGAGTGATAATATCAATTAAACGACAATACGAAAGAAAGATGATAAACGATATTAGAATGTCTTTGAAGGTCGAAGAAAAAACTATTTTCTTCCTTTTCTTTTTTCTTTCTTTTCATTGACTGTTAAATGGATTTACATTGGATGAGAACATCTTATTATACGAGGACTCGAAGATGTCACATTAAGAGAAAATTCAATAAAGCGATTACCAATCGTCTTAAACTCCTCCTCGGGAACGACATTAGCACAAATCATAAATAATCTTATTTTCTATTTAGAAAGAGGAACTTGCTATGATTATAACGATTATTACATCGATGAAATAAGTTTACAGAATGATTGTAGAAATTTTAAATCCTATAAAATTAAATGAGAAAGAGAGAGAGAGAGAGAGAGAGAGAGAGAATATGGATTAAATACACGAAATTAAGAAATAAATTGTATTTGTAATATCGACATCTTAGTTGTTGTATCTTAATTATACGAACGATGAAAAAAGTCACGGACGTTCGTGATAAAGTTAAATGTTAGGCTTCACCGAACTGATTAGATTGATCATATTATACCTACTTTCTGTTCGCGTCGAGTAATCCTATCGTAAGAATATTATTCTACGGATTACGTAGCCATACCGTAACGCATTTCATGTAAACAACGTACATATGTACGTAATCCACTTTTGAACGATTTTAAAAGAAACCTCATGTACATAGGTATACCTTCTTTGACATTAACGGGAACGTTTAAAAAAGAATCTTTGATCGACGAATCATTATTATTTCGCAATTTATATATTATAATTATTTTAGCGATATTTTATCTATAATGAAAGTACCTATCAACGAATTTATATCAATAAATATATATGATATAAATTTGTAATACAAATTTATATAAATAAATATATATAATCATGTTCTAATTGGATCATGAAATTTTTCTAACTTCAACAAAATTAAAGATTCGAAAGAATAAAAACGAATGAAGTAGAAAAAACAAATAGAAATAAAAAAAAAAGAATTATATCAACCAATGGCATCGTCGAGACATTAAAATCGTTGTCTCGTCGATTAACCTAGTCCAAAAATAGGTGGGTCATTCTGTAAAATTCATTGTTGCTCTAAATTTATCCTGTAGGATAATGAAAAGCTTTCGTGAGGACGCAACTCGAATTAAATTTTATTCGTTAACGAGCTAACAAGCAATTTATGTATGAGCTCTGACATTCCGAGGCCGATATCACACGGAACAGGACGTGTAACGTAAAATCTCTTTTTTTCCTTTTTCTGTTTTTTTTTTTTTTTCTGCAAATAGTTGCACACATTTATTTCTATTCGTATGTCACGCAATACGTATATATTCTATTATTTATGTATGTATATGCCGTGATGACTTTTAATTAAATATATTACTAAAATATTCATTACCATGTTCGTTGTATTGAAATATAAAATTTTTTATAAATTTAATGAATTTTAATAATCGTATTTTTCCAATTTTTTATATACGTATCGTTCATCATGTACAATATATATATATATATATATATATATATATATATATATATATATATATAAAATATATCTACACCTATACATACGTAAATATACTAACATAACGAACCTGATGTTGTCGAGTTTTGCATTTTCTCAACTGGAAGCGCGACACTCCTTCTACCAAGATATATATTTATATACATATATACCTACGTGCTTGCGAGCGATTAAAAACGCAAAAAGAAAGTACCGAGAACGAGCGAGATAGATAGATAGAGAGAGAGAGAGAGAGAGAGAGAGAGAGAGAAAAGAAAAGGAAAAAACGCCCGCGAAACGTTCTGTCCCTGAACTTAATTTCCAACAAACGATGTGGCATTTCGCGGTGTGCAGAACTTTTCCGCTCGAATGTGACGCGTTAATAAGAGTTACAATTTTACCTCCTAAACTGACTTTCTTAACGATAGGGACCATTTCCTCTTATTTAAATGATTTACTACGTACAACGAAGCGTCGTTCAATCGAATAGAGAAATGCAAAGAAAAAAGGAAAAGAAAAATACAGGAAAAAAATAAATAAAAAAAAATAACAGAAACGCAAAACGAAAGGTAAGTAGAGTAAACGGTTTAACGATTTTGCATAGTAGGTACTCGATACTGACCTCGGCAAGAGTGGGTATTTCCTTTTTTTTTTCCTTTTTTACCTTTCTTTTTATCGTAGAAAATCATGCCAGGTTGCGATCGAAGAGGGAAAAATGAGCAAGAGCCACACGCGCGTTTTATGATAAAACTCGCATCGTTATTGCTGACTATACTCTGCTTCAAATGAAATATATCGAACGTGACCGAAAGGACGGCTCGTCGAGTTCGTCGGTCTGTTTTTAATATTCTATTTTATTATCAATATTCATAAGCCTGTATACGTACATACATATGTATGTATGTACGTACGTACGTACGTACGTATGTACACAAACACACAACACACACCATGTTGCTCTAATTCAAACACTATTCCGTATTACTCCGGAAGGTGTATGGAGAAACGATCGAACGTTTAGAATCCTAAGGTTATTAAGTATTCTAAGAGAAATAAATTTGTCATGAGAAGATTAAGACTGAAATATTAATTCCATTTAAAATTCATTTTATATTCCGTTTTAATTCATCCTTACTATTTTCGTCCTTTTTTTTTTTTTTTATTATAAAATTACAGATACGTAATTATTATTATTATTATTATTTTACTTTTCTCTTTTATAATTTGACTCGCCGATAATAATCTCTTAAATTTATTAAAAATAAATCGTAGATAAAAATAAGAAAATATCATGTAGGTATTACATGAAATAGAAATCCATTAAAACTAATAAGTAACTGTTATGATGTGTACATTTTTAATTACCTGCGTACATATTCTGTTATTATCTCGTAATAACGCATTAGACAAACAGATATAAGAGAATAAAGGAAATTTTACTCTTCTGTTGATATTGAGCTGAATAATAAAATGTGTATATGTATATATATATAACATAGTATGTGTATATATATATATATATATAAAACATAGTATATATGTGTGTAGTTGAGCGATTACGATAATTGATTTATCAGGTAAAAAATATTCTCGCAAATATAAGAATCCTTTTGTTTTATACGAGCTTCGCATGGATATAAATCGATTTATTTGAAAGCCCTGCGTTAGAACCATTTGGTACACCGGAATCATTTTATCGTTCGTGAATTTTCTTCCGTTTAAAAAATCATTTTGATTTTATCTCCATTCTTTCCCTCTTTTCTTGTTTTCTTTTTTTCCCCTCGAAAAATCCTAAAACTTATTAATTAAGCTTTGCGATTACCATTCATCGATCGTGTCTTTTATAAGAGTTTATTAAAAAAAGAAAAAAGAAAGTCAAACGTTCAATTATGCGCATAATCAATTCGTAGTTCGAGAAAATAAACTATTATTTATAAATTATCTATATACTTGAAGCCATTTATAGAACTTATATACTTTATATCACAGTATAGGAATTGTATATCTCTGAGATTAAAAACCGATGATAACTGTCAAGAAAGAAACTGTTCTAATGAATTCCGTTCTAATAATATTAGGAAAACTACGATTACTTACGTATGGAGGTGTACAGTATATAGCTTGGCACCACATCGGCTCCGAATGATAACAGACGCACAAACTACAAACCGCAGGTCCTGGCACATAGAGCAGTCCGTGTCTAACTGTTCCACCTTGAAAATCCGTACAGTTCTCCTCGAGCGCACCTATAATCAAATATTTCTTCGTCGTATCATAATAACAAAAGGATCGACTAGCTTTAACACGAGACGCCCGTCAAATAACATTGAGAGTTCCGAGAAATTAATTTATCCCAATACTCATATATCCCTTACAGATAGGTCGAATACATTTAATGTTTACATCGTAATATTTTGTACATCGTTGCCATTCACTTACTTGTCCGCGATGGAAGGAGAAGGAACGTAAAGAGATAAAAGATCCAGCCAAGGAGAATGTTGGCTCGTAATTTCGAAGGTATCCTCATTTTCATCGTCGTTTCTCTTTTTCTTTTTCTTTTTCCTTTTTCTTCTTCTTCCTCCTCTTTTTCTTCTTTTTCTTCTTCTTCTTCTTCTTCTTCTTCTTCTTCTTCTTTTTATTCTTTTACAGGAAAAGATATCCAAGTCTTGAACGAGGTATATCGAAGTTTAACAATCAGCAAAACCACGATCTTCTATTTCAGCGACCTCCGTGAGCGTACTACTGGAGGAAGGAACATATTGCCTAGACAAAGAATCAGGATACATTCGTCATCGTTAGTACTCGATAGATTTTCGCGTGGGTATTTCATAATACATATGAATATACGGATATCCAGAGCTTAGTTTCTTACAATCGAGCAGGCCATAGTTATTCGACGTCATTCGAGCTTTAACGCTTGCTGATTGCTCGGAATTCCTTTTCATGAGGCAACACGTGGCAAACGAGTAGAAATTCGCGGGATAAGATAATGACCAAGACCGTTGCGTTTCGAACGAATAAAGGTCACGGAATTATTCAGTGTTCCTTCGTCGAAAATATCGTTGAATTTTTATTATTTAAGTTAATCGATAGACCTCCGCATCGAGAAACAATAATGAAACGAGTATTATTCTAATGAGATAATAATATTGACCGTAACCGATCACTTTTAGCATTTATAATACTTTCGTATTTTCGTTTTCATTCTAAACGATGATTTGAAATTTCTTTTCTTTTTTATTTCTTTTTTTCTTTTGTTTACGAACTAATATAATTAGGCAATAAAATCGATGATATTCAAATTAGTCGAACGAATAATCGTAAATTTGATTGTATGTCTTCCGATACAGTGAATTCGAAATCTACGTAACGCAAAGGATACCTATATAAATTTAATCGTGTGTTAAGTGCTTCTTCTTTGTTCTCTTTACATCGTTAGCTCACTTTACAGTTCGCTGACTGAACTGCCAATCTTCTGTATAATACGAATTATAAAAAAAAAAGGAAAAAAGAAAAGAAAAATGAAAAAAAGAGAAGTGTAAAAGCATCCCTTTCCGCTACTTAGGCGCAAGTTTACTAATTAAAAACGAAGTTTGACTTTTATCACGAAAGAGATGCCTTCTTCGGGACTATATTTGAAGATGTACCTTACGAAAGCAACAAGAGTTGATAAATAATTCTCATCTTAACAGCGACTCTTCGAAGCTGCTTGTAACATCTCGCGAACGAAGTAACGAGCTTTCGAGAATAAAAATAATATTACTGTGAAGCTATTTCTCTCTGTTTTATTTTCCTCTTTTACTTTTTTTCTTTTTAGTCGTCTTTAACACGCTTCGAACCCTACTCGTCATTCAATTTCGAGAAGATTCGAAATATTTTTTGATTGATTTTTTTTTTATTTATTTACTTTTTATTTCTGTTTTATTCGTTTTTCTTTTTTATTTTTTATTTCCTCCCGTAATCGAGAAAACTTTCCAACTTTTCCGCTCGGTAAAAAGATGTAACTATCGATAGAAGTTTCGAAGTTAGCCTACTGTGACAAACAACGTGACCATAATGACATTTTCGTAGCGTCGCATAATATAAAGCGGGTAAAAGTAATCCACATTATATAAATATGATATGGATCATTAATAATCAAAACTAAACAAAAGAGAGAGAGAGAGAAAATTCACATAATGAGAAATATAAATATTTAAATGAAAATTTTATTTCAAAACTGAAAACTGAGTTGTGTGATATTAAATAAATATAGAAATTTTCCTCTTCTGACTTTTTTATCGCAGTAATTTTTCATTACACGGAACGGAATATTACACGGGAACATTGTAAAAAGTACGTTGAAATGGCGAACAAAGGTCACGAAGTCTCTAGCTTTTCTTCGATCGATCGCTACGCAAGACTGTCAATTTCTGTGAAATTTGCGAGAAGTACATAATATATAGATACATATATACATACAGATATATATATATATATATATGTATGTGTGTGTATGTACAAGGAATGTATAGCGAATGCCAATCTCAACGATAAATTTTCTAAAGGAATCTCGATATAGATAGTCGAAAGATCCATCGTTTATGGATCACCCAATATATAAACTCTTGTCATATATGTATATATGTACATACATATATACCTACATGAAGCTTTCAAAGATTTGACAGCTATAGGAAACCACATGGGAAACTAAAGTAATAATTTTTTTTTCTTCTCTTTCAGTTAGCATTAGCACAAGTGAAATGAAAAAATTTCCATTTCGCTTTACATATTAAAGGGATAAAACTTTTTTGTCACAGACATTTGAATATATGCATTATGTTTATTCGTAAATAAATTTGTATAGTATTTAGCATTACATTAAGCGACATGAAAATGTCAGCCAAATAAAAGAAAATTAAAAGATATTAAAAAATATTTGAAAAAGAAATAGAACTAGCATTAGCATTTATTTATTTATCTGTTATAATAATATCTGTTGAAAATGAATTTTAATGTTTATCGATCTCTGTTGAACTTTGAAGAAGGTCGAAATTCTCTGGAACGATTGAATTTGATTTATCTTGAAACTCACGCTAAAGAATACGCAATATGCTATAAGTTTGTATACGCACACAGACATATATTGAATAGGTGTATGATCACGTCTACGTCACGATTATTTGAACGCAGTGAAACGGATAAGAAAATGTGTTTACTCTTGAGACTGCATATATCGTTTTCTCCCCTGATTTCGAAGGTGTTTTGTATTTCTTGTAAAATCGACTATGCGTGGGTATATGAGAGGGTGTAGATGTGTGTATAGACGTGTATGTATATGTGTGTGAAACCCGTTATGTCCACCTTTCTTTTCATTCTACTACCGTTTAAGCCATCAGAAAACACTTCATCTCGTTGCTCCAAGTTTTCTATTCATTTACTGCTTTCTTCTCTCTCCTTTCTTCTCTATTCTCTCTCTCTTTCTCTCTCTCTCTCTCTCTCTCTCTCTCTCTCTCTCTCTCTCTGTCTCTCTCTCTCTCATTCACAAACTTTTTCATTTCATGGGAGAGAGAATACGCAATCAACGCGTTCATGTAGCGACAGCCGTGAATGACAGCCGCGAGGTTCGAAATCAAGTTCAATGTGTTCCGCAAACGAAATTTCAATCTCCAACAAACTTTAATACGACAAGTTACTCTAACGCGTCGTCTTACTAATATCGCATCATTTTGAATTCAATCGATCTTAATCCTTCTTATGGACGATTTAAAAATATATTCATAATGATTTTAAAAAATATTCATATACTTTTTTAGTGAGAATAACGTTTTTTTATTTCCCTTTTTTTTATATAATTTTTTTATTCCGTTTTTATTTCACTTGCTTGTTATTATTTTATTTATTATATTTTTTTAGAGCGAACAAATTGCTATATTTGTTATATGTGACCTGTTTTTTATGCATAGATCGCATATATAAATTTGAAGAAATATACAAAGATAATTTATCTAAAAATATTATTGTCAATTTTGATAATATTTTAATGAAATACTATTAGAAATATTGTGACGAAGGAACAGTTACGAAACTCTGTTAACTCTTTTCTTCTTTTAAGTTATAGTTTTCATAATTTCAGAATACTTTATTGACTCTAAGAAAAAAAATATATGTGTGTGTGTGTGTGTACGTATATACAAATATACTCTTTGAAAATCTAGTGATCATTTTCAGGATACTATCATCGTTGTCAATAAATCAAAATCATTAGAAACGTTGAACGACCTAAATTTGGTAACAGAGACTCCTTTCACATGGTGTACAAAGAAACACGATTATTTACTGTGTTACGAGGAAAAATGGGAATGAAAGTATAGCGTGTACCGATAAGAAAAATAAGGGTGATAGGCGAGAAACACGGGCTAGTACACGCGAACTCTAATAACACAATGTAGAATGTAGATTATTTCGATGGATAACGAGCTTTGAAATGCTTATAGAATGCAACGTTTACGTCTAAATAAGCAACGAAACGATCATAGGATTCATGTTACGAAAGAAAAAAGAAAAGATTCATTACGAAAATAAATCTTTCCGCTTAAAGATGATAAAATTAATTTACAAAAATTCCTTGAATAATGATTATTGAAATTACTTAAAAAAAAATTGAATTATTCGGTACTTTGAAATTACTGATATATACGGAATCAAATGTATATAATACATTGATTTTTTTCATGCTATCAAATACTTACATAGTATATAAAAGATATTTTTATTACACTAGATAAACTCAGAAAAGAGAGAAAGAAAGACAGAAAGAGAGAGAGAGAGAGAGAGAGGGAGAGATATTCATTTAAATTACTTTATGTAAATATCATCGATATTACCAATGATATCAAAAATTTTCTAAACGAAAGTCAATAATTTTAAATAAGCACTCGTGAAAAGTTTTATATATTTTTATCATTTATGTCAACGTTTTTTTACCTCGAAAAAAACATCGATGATAAACAGAATAAACTATTTCGGAAAGAGCGATAAGCATGTAAAAATAGGAAAGAAATAAATAAAAAATAATTTTTGGACAGATCAGTAAATAATTCGAGAAATTATAAATGATACGATTCGATAAATGGATTTAACACATGTGTATTATACTAAAAGGAGATTAAAGAGAGATTAGTAGTTGATGGTATTCGAAGGCGGAGGATTAAAACGTCAACGAATCAAATCCTATTCGAGATGCGTGGATGGATACGTAATATAAAATGAAGGGGAAGAGTTCGATGTGCTTATACTATTAATTTCATAGCATCAATGAAAATGTCAACAAAGGCTTACCCAGGTACAAACGTCACCGTGCTTTCTGCATCCCTCGTGCGTCAGTCCATGCCCATGTGCCCCGATTTTCAAGAATACTTTTATAATAGAAAACACGAAATAAATAAACAGTATGACAAAAAGAAGAATAAGAGTAGAATAAGTGAGAAAGTAAAAAAAAGAAATATATATATATATATAAAACTTGAAAACTTTTTCTTCTTAACAAGGAAATCTTTTTTTATTTTAATTTCGTCGCGCGCGTTTCGAATATAAGTCAAAAAAAGGTAAAATTATTTTCGTTCGAAAATTCTGAATAATATCTATATTTATGTACGTACGTACGTATTTATATAGTATGTATATATGTACGTATGTATTTATATGCGTATGCGTTTTCGCTAAGGGTTGATATGTCGTTCTGCATGCATGCGCGCGCGTGTCCTCGGTGGAAGCGTCCGACCGACTGACTGAACTCTGTCGCAGTGAGAGCGCGGGGACTACCGCGGGTACCTGGGTCGATCGAACACGTTCTACACCCCTCCTCGGCGCCAACGTCAAAGCCACCCCCTAGGTGAAGCGCAACGCACCTACCATCACTACCACTACTACACTACTACCACTATCACTATTACTACTACTACCATCACCACCAACGGCAAGGTAGAACGAGGATGAAACGAAAAAGGCGCAGCTCCTGCAAACCAGAAACTATATTTTCTGTGATATTTTCTCTTTCAAGGTCACCAATATTCCGATCAATTTTTTTTCTTTCGTAAAACTTCTACCGTAGCTTCTTTATTTTACGAAAGTATATGTTCTTTGAAGAACAAAATGTTAAGAGTAACAAGTGAAATGAAAGAGAGACATTAACAAAGTTATTCAACTTCTTGGAAAAATTATGAGAAAAATTTATTCATTTATTTTTTGTTTCCTTCTTTCTCTTTTTCCTTTTTCTTTTCTTTTCTTTTCTCTTTTAAGCGTATTTCAATAAGTTGTCGAGAGTAATGAGTGAGTAATAATAAAATTGAAATTATTCGAAAGTATAAGACGAAAATATAAATCAAAAAAAAAAAAAACAAATTGAATCAACTTCAATTAAAATTGATAAATGGTGGACGAATATTCTTTGATATGCACTATAAAAAATAATTTCATTTATACATATGTATATATAATTTTTTTGATCTTAACAATTATATATGTCTCTTCGATATTTTCAACTTACATAAATAGTAATTTCTCGAGCATTTTGTACTGTACTTTAAATTCAAATATAGAAAAGCAAAAATTTCTTATTTATTCAGGAGACTTAATTTCGCTAAACTGTTTGATACTTTTCAAAAACGTTAATATCCTTTTGGAGGATTTTTAATGTCTCTCCTGAAATATTTAGCAAAGTTTAGAGGATTTCATTTAAAAGTATATGGAACCTAGCCAATTTTACTAAGAGAGATATTCTCATGGATTCGAAATTCCTGCGGTTGATTCGTCGTGAAAAAAAAAGGATTCAAACCTTCTTCGTGACAAAAGTGACATGATCATTGAAACAGTTATTTATGTGAATCACGTAGATTTTACACATATAAAAACATTTTTGTCCTCACAATTTATCAAAAGAAATCGTACATACAATGCATCTATACGAAATCAATAAATCATAACTTATGATGAATGAATCTTAATTATAATAAAAACTTCTCAATGAATCATAACTCGTGATAATAATTATCTTAAATAATATCCTCAATGTGTAATAATAATCTCGTAAAAGATACATGTATAAAATCTAGTATAAAACCAATTATTGTTCTTACACCTTTTAAATAATCTTGACGTTTCTTATCTTATATTTTTTAATCTTAAACTAAGCATTACTTTATTATGTAACAAGAAGTACGAACGAAATGAAATAATAAAATGAAACAAATAAGGAAAAAAGAAAACTTAAAAGAATTTAACTTAAAAAGATCGTCGTCCTTGGTGTTGTCTGAAAATCATCTATTCTTATAATACATACACAGAGACAAAATTGTTGTAAGAAAAAACTGGACAGCTCAAGGAGAACTTAAAGTCTGATGACATTGTAAAAAAACATAGAGAGAGAGAGAGAGAGAGAGAGAGAGAGAAGAAAGAAGGAAAGAACAAAACGGAGAATAGTATCTCGAGGCTGTAGTTAAATTACTAGTACAGACAAAGAAAGAAAAGGAACAATACTAAAAGTTGTTTTGCGTTATGGAAGGAGAAAAAGGAAGAGTAGTAGTAAGAGTAGTAAGAGTGGGAGAGAAAGAAGAATTGAGAGTTTGATACAAAGAAGGAAGGAAAAAGCGTCCAAGCATAAGGGATTCGAAAATGCGAGTCATCGTCGAGGGCACTTTGTGAAAAAATAAAAAAGAGCGAGAATTAAAGCGGCTGAATAAACGGATAACGTGATAAAGTACTTACAAGCTTAAACCTTCCCATCTTTTCTTGCTCCTAAAGAATCATTTTACTTCAACAAAAATTCCTTCGGGAGCGAATTAGAGAAAAAGAGAAAGAAGGAGTTGTAGAATGAGTTGAAAAAAAAAAAGATGTTCCTCGAAGAGACAGCCAAGATAAAGCTAACGAGATCCTTATCACGAGTCTGGCATATCCAGCGAGGATAAACATTCATACATCTTTCATGACATCAATATAGGATTTAATACTTCGTAGGATCAGAAAAATCTCTATGAACATGCATACGAGGTATACTTTCTTATTCTTTTTCTTAGCTTACAAGATTTAATGGGAGTGACGTAAAATCTTATTTCTTTCTTTCTTTCTTCTTTTCTTTTTTTCTTTCTTTCTTTCTTTCTTTCTTTCTTTCTTTCTCTTTTTTTCTCCCTTTCTTTTATCTGTAAAAATATCAAGTTTCGAAATTAGATTGTCTCTTTATAATAGATCGATTTTGATCGTAACTACTTGAAATAAATGTTATAGAAAGAGATTCTATTTTTTTAACTAGAATGTGTGGGTGTATTTGTGCGTATGTGTAAACGAGATTATATAATTAAACGTATGTATTATTTTCATAACAATAGTCATTGAAATAAAATTATTAATTAAAAATTATAAAAGAAAAGCAAGGATAAATATTATTTCGATATAATTGTTTTCAACGAACGAAATAATAATAATTTCATTTAATTTCGTTTGGTCTCGAGTGTTGTCCAGCAATGTGTTGAAATTCGGATATCTGTGGTATAACAATTTCCAATATATTCTGCTTTCTACGTAAAATTTAAATCAGCACCATATGGCATCCATAAATCGTGCATGGTGAATTCAATGGATATATATACATATGTACATACACACACATATGCACGTCATTTGTGTTCCACTATGCAATGATGATCTCCCATGATTACATTACGTATCGACGGAAAGTGCCTCTCGAATAATTGACGCAGGAAACCAAATTAAAGCGTTCCGAAGTAATACCGACTTATTCGTCTATTGAATGTCTCCTCGTAGAGATTTAAATGGATTAAAGAACGATGGTCGGTTGCTGTATTGCACAAGTATCTTATCACATACGTGTATGTGCGTGTGTGTGTGTGTCCATAAAAAGAAAAAGAGAGAGGAAGAGAAAAAATAGAAAAAAAATACTTTTAAAGTAACATAACAGAGATAGTCGATAACATAAAATAAGATTACGATAAAAAAAAAATATAATATTTATATATATATATAAATTATTATTATAAAATTATAATTATAAAAAGAATCCAAGTAAACTATATAGTTATAATTATAGATATATATATTGCAAACTTTTATATAGAAAGACTTTATACATTTTCTTTTTCAATTCATAAAAATAAAAAATATATAGAATTGAGTCTAGCATTACTTATAAATTGATTCTTTACAATTTAATTGCTATTACAATCTTTTAAAAATGACGGACAATGCTCGTGTCTCTTCTTTATATATAATATAGGTATATAGAGACATATATATATTCTTCTCTTCATTTTACATTACAAGAAGAGTTCATTTTTCAATGCTCTTTAACGTACCGTCGCAAGGTGATCGATGTTTCCTCCTTGAAACAACCTCATCATTTATTTCCCTGTATTCTTATAGAAACGCTCGAACGAGTCTATGCACACCTTCGTTTATTGTAAAAATATATTGCTAACATAACAGATTTTAATATGTTTTTCATGACATATTAATGTGAGAGACATTTCATCTTGTATCGTCATTAGAATTACATACATTCATGCATTCATACATATGTACATAAATACATACATACATACATGCATGCATCCATATATACATACATACATATATACATACATACATATATACATATCCCTATGTTTTTATGAAAATATCCTTCGAATATATTTAAAAAGTCATGCTTTTCCCAAATAGCATAATTAATTTATTTCGCAACAACTTTATTTTATATATTTCTTTTTATATATTGAAAAAAGAAAAGTAGAAAAATAAAATATATATATATTTTTTATTCTATAATATTTTTCTTAGATTACGTTCTTTTTTCTTTTCCTTTTTTTTTTTGCTTTTTTTTTTTTTTTTTTTTCTTCATAAGCAGTGTAATCATACATGCACGTGTAACTGATCCAGTTCCGTGGAATAATAAATATGATATGCTCTATCTCTCTTTCTCTCTGTCTCTTCACCCTTTCCCCCTCCCTCTTTACCCCACTCTATCTTTATGTGTATATATATATATCTCACACTTACTTTCACCTCATTCTACACCCCTTCGTAGCAAAGCACCGCATCGACATCGTCATAGCAACGAATCGAACCTGTCCTTTTTCAAACAACTCAACCAAGCACGAGACGCCAGCGAAATCTGTTAATCTTTACTTCTTCCTCTCTCTATCTTTCTTTTTCTCTTTCTTTCGTGCTTTAATTAACACATTTTTTGTATTTCTCTATTCAGTACACAAAGTGTCCCACGCAAAAAACGAGCGTCGCGACGATGAGTGACATGCTGTCATTGAACGCAGCCGCAAGTCGCGTAACACAGCTGACAAGGGAGAAGGTAATTTCTAATGTAAAGCTGCACACATTTCGATCGGTTTTTATTTTTTCTTTTGTAATTTTCTTTTCTTTTTTTTTTCTTTTTTTCTTTCTTTTCTTTCAATCAATATTTGTATGTACACTCGTTGGAAGTAATTCATTACGAAAAAGAAAAGAAAGAAAAAGAAATTATTTTATTAGATTGACAACAACGATACTGGAATTTTTATATTTTATATGTACTTAAACAATAATAATTTTCCCATGATTTATTAATCAATTTGATAACAACGTTATTGATTATAGGATAGTATTATCTATCAATTATATTATTTAAATAAACATTACTTAATTTTATTGTAAATACGATACTATAATATATATTATATTATAATACTGTATATAATACTATACGCTCTCTAGTTCCTTTTATAATATAATATAAAATATACTATATAACTATATTAGTAATATATATTGTAATTATATAATACTATTATAGTATTCTATTAGATTGACAAATATAAATAATATCGAATTTAGATATGAAATATTAAAAAATCAGTATTGAATAATATTTGATAATAATATTCGATTTATTGCGTTTATTACAAAACTCAGCCGTGAAACGTCGATGTAATTTCTTTATTGTTAAAATTGTTCTTCTCAATGACGGATGTCGACTACACGGTCGCTTTAAAATCGGCTAACGACTGTACAATGAACCTCGACCAATGAATGGACATGACCACGTGCTTTCATTTAACTCAAATCAAGTTAAATCGATCCGACGTCGCGTTTACTCATTGAAGATTCCAATTGTATTCTTAAAAAAGAAAATAAATCGTTCGTACTATTATTTGAAATAATGAAAAGATATGGGATACTTAACGATTATATTTATTTTCTATCAAATTAGTCCCAGACTTTTTTGCCATTTTTATCATAATTTCAAAGTTTTACACTCTATTTTTTTATTTTAATTTTGAATAAAAAAATTGTATCTTAACAAAAGTGTATCTTCCATTTTAATACACATATAATATAATATGATAAAAATATAAAATATTTGAAAAGCAATAAAATTTGATATATCGTCAAGTAAATCGAAACATACGATGATATATTATATCTTTGTCATTTAAATGAAATAATATTATGGCCCGTGTGCATTTTTATACAGTGACCATATTAACTGCACTGTTTACTCTATCTTTGCTTGAACACGTGAACGAGAAAAAGGGGAAGATTGAAGATTTAATTTAACGAATCTATTAATTCTTAATTAGGAGGAGAAACGTGCTCAAGAGCGCCGTAGAAATCTTCTACATCTCGTTGCTGCATTTTTGGGAGAGCAAGGGTGAACGGCTTTATTTAAATCCTTCACAAACAGTATAATATATACACAGTATAATATAATATATACACAGTATAATATAATATATACACAGTATAATAATATATGCACTGTATATAAAATGTGTTTTTTCTTTCTTTTTTTTTTTTATTTACGTCCAAAATTAAAAGAAGAGAAAAAAGAAAAAATAATTAAGTAAAACAATGTCCACTATCCTTCAGATATACTAATTCAGTCGATACGCTCATCAAAGAAGCCCAATTGTCTCGCGATATCCAAATTTGCGACAACGTCGATCTGGAGATCATTTTGTTGGAATATTCGGATTATCATTATGCGAGGTTCAATAAGTATCCGAAATTATGTAAAAAAATCGAATCGACTGGCAAAATCAATCATGTTCATAACACGTAAAATAACATTTGTCTTTTCATACGGAGAAGGATAATAGGAGAAAAAAATTCGGATATGTTCGACGGAACTCTTTTTCTAGGGTAAATAAAAGGGACAGAGGTGGTGGAAAGAGTCATTTCAAAGCCGACGATGAAAATGGAACATCAAAGAATAAAGTTCCATCGTCGAAGCCAACGACGAATGGAGTTGCCATCGAAGAATCAAATTTCGGCATCACCGTAATGTCCATTTTTCCATCGGAAAACGCTCCTTCAAAAGCGATTGGTTATGACTTTATTTCCGATAATGAAAGAACATTAAAGCCTATCGGAGATCTATATCCGTCTGGCTCGGAATGGAGAGAAATCGCAGAAATTATTTCAAGAGTGTGTGATTAAAAACTTCGTCCCAATTAAATACTTCATTGTATAGTATGTCATATTTTTATTAAAACAAAAATTATTTTTTGAAATATACAGGAGATTGTACTGAGAGATTTGAACGTCCATTGGAACGATATCAAGGGTTTAACAAAATGCAAAATGTTATTAAAAGAAGCAACCGTTTATGCGATCAAATATCCTGCATTGTTCAATGAAAAACTTGGTCCTTGGAAGGGTATATTGTTGTACGGTCCACCGGGAACAGGTATATGATGATGAAAAATAAATAAATAAATAAATAAAAATGAAAAGATTGAAATGGTAACGAGGATCGATCGTTTACAGGCAAAACTATGCTTGCCAAAGCAGTTGCCACTGAATGTCGAGCTACCTTCTTTAATATTACGTCGAGCTCTTTAATTAGTAAATGGAGAGGTGATTCAGAAAAGTACGTTAGAGTAAGTATACGATTGGAAGTATTATATACGTAGGTATTTATCATACGTATATTATACGTTTTATGTGTATATATATATATATGAAAGATAAATGAATTTAGGTCCTTACCGACCTCGCTAGATTTTATGCTCCAACAATAATATTTATCGATGAAATCGATTGGACGACCACAAATACTGATAACGATTGTTCTTCAATGAATTCTGAACCTGCCAGACGATTTAGGGCAGAACTTCTTGCCAGATTAGATGGATTACTGTCTACAGAGAATGTGAATGTTACTCTTTTAGCTGCTACGAATGTACCATGGTATGCGTTAGAAAAGAATAATATAAAAAAAAAAAGATATGAGCAAATGATTATGAAAGTGAACTAAATATATTTTTCTATAAAAATTTTATAAAAATTATTTTTTTATAATGACAAATAGAAAAAGTATCTACAAGTATCTATCTATTCTTGAAAAATAATTCTCTCTTGTGTCATTTTAAAATGTAAAGAGTAATACGCGAAACGAAATATATGTTTTAATGTCTCAAATAGCTTAGATCACTTTTATAACCACCGGTTCATATATGTTATATTATTCTCATATTTGCGATATGTAACTGTAGGAATCTAGATGCTGCTTTGTTAAGACGATTGGAGAAACGTATTTTTGTCGATCTGCCAAATTACGAAAGTCGCTTAGAAATTTTACGAACGTATGTTGAAAGCGATCTACATGTGACGGAGGAGTTCAAATCGCTTTTAAGAGATACAGAGGGTTATTCATGCGCTGACCTAAAATTACTCTGCAAAGAAGCATGGATGAATCAATTGCGACCCATTTTTAAATCTCTTGAACACAAGAAGATTGCACCGGATGAAGTACAAAGTAATGGTGTAATAGTTAACATTGCACATCTCGTAGACGCAATGACGTTTGTAAAACCCATTGTAAAATATATGAAACCACGATATATACAATGGAATAAAAACTTCGGTTCTTCTACCTGCGAAATTTAGCACACGCGATTAGGTAAATCGATATATTTATAGCGATTATCGTTGAATATTAAATAAATAAATTCTTCTCTTGTGAGAAACTACATTTTTTTTTTTTTTGTTATCATTAATAGTAATACAATGCATATTAAATATGAAAAGGAGATATATCTCGTAGGTGATAAAGTTAATTGTTTTTCTTATGAAATCAACAATTCTTTCTTTTCAGATGATTGTCCCTCGCGTGTTTCAGACCATGATAGTATCCTGTAGAGACAACATTTTTATGCTTAATTTTATAAGACTTCTTAGAATATAGTACAATTCACAAATCACAAAAATGTACGTTTAAAAATAATATTTAATACCCGTATGAAATCCACTAATGTACCACGACATTAACATACTTGAAAGAGCATCAGCATCATTTTCTGGAAGCCTAAACATAATAATAAGTCACAAAATGCATGTACATTCTAATCTCATATACTCGTACTTACTTAGCCATTAATTGAGGTGGTAAAGGAGGGGCAGGAGGCATCATATTTAAGAAAGAATTAAACGAAGGACCCGAATTGATATAACTTTTAGATGTTTTTGCTTCAAAATCAAATTCCATTTTTTCATCAATTGTGCCATTAACTTTCTTAGCACTAGAATCGGAACAATCTGTCTCGCTCTGATCCATACTTTCTTCATTACATCTTTCTGCTAACGCGTCCTTTTGCTGAGCAATTTGACTTTGTAATCCTTCTGACTCTAAAAGACTACTCAACTCTACCTTTTCTGTATTGCCATAACCTTAAATTACAAGGACAGTAATAAAAATATAAAGTAGAATAGCATCTATATAAAAAATATCACAGAAATAATTACATTATCATAATGAATCTATCTATACTAATTACCTACAAATTTTACAATACATGTCCCACAATTTTCATAAATCTTTGTTATAATAGCTTCATAAACTTCACCATCTTCTGAATACACAGCACGACATGGAGACCCAATGCACCATTTCTATAAAAAGAATAATCATTTAATTCTAACATAATATTTATCACTTAATAGCCATTACAACCTTTTTCTGTTTACGAGATTGTTTCTGTTGTTGTGATTTTGATTTAGAAACAGAATTTGGAACATCAATACCAATTCGTTTAGCAACTTCTTCCTTAGCCAGATTTATAGCTTTATCATATGCTTTTATCAATGCCGTATCATCCCAAACTAAATCAATATCCGTATCATCATCTTTCTATAAAATTTGAAAATTATACAAATATACTGATAGTAATAAAAAATTAATCATAATAAATTAAATCATAAATAAATGAAAATAAAAAAATCATAAAGAGATAATTATACGAAATACTAATAACACAAGCTATATATAAACAAAGCCATGATTATTTATACCGAAAAGACCTAATTATAAATAAATTTTATAAAATGATAGTTGCATACATTTCCATTTCCTCTCACAAATAATACATTGCTGTCATCTGCCATTTTCACAAATATTTATTTTGTAAAATAAATCCTTTGTAGATATTTAAAAAAGAACTTTACTTTTATTATATTTATATGGAATGCATGTCTGTAAACAAATGTAAGAATACTTAGTTCACATGCCATACATAAGAATCATAAAACACTATGATTTGGAATAGATGAAAGGAACAAGACCATAACCAACGCGCAGAATTTTTGCGCAGTCCAACTTCGCGCGAATTTATAATCTGTTCGCGCACGATATTAAGCTCATATTTCAGTCAGAAAATTGGCCTAAAATGAATGAATTGATAAATATTTAACCAAGACGTCATTTCTTAAAAAGTTAGCAAACAATTTTAAGTCATGAAAGAAAAAGAAACATTTCTAACAAAACTTTTAATATGCGCATGCGTAATGATATTAAAGTTCGTATCAGTCAATTCATTTAACTCGTGCCCATCTGTATAGAGTTTGAATTGCTGATACAAGCAGTGCCAAAAGCAATGCTGCCATTTCTACTAGTCATTAAAAATGAATTTCCCTTTCGTAAATATATTGTCAGCTTGTAATTTAACCATATTATTGTATATACACTTGTACGAATACGTGTTTCTCCGAATCAGTAATATACAGAAAAAAATGGCAACCGGTTAAATCGTGTTTACGATGCTGAGATTTTTGCAATTGCTCTCGTATATTCTATCTACTCTAGCTTGAATCAATGATTTTTCAAGGATATACCTCCAAAGGGTTCTTTAGTTGGAGAAACTTACTCAATGTTTAGTGGGTTTTGGCTTTGAGATACAAATATTTGATTGTATTAGACCGTGGCGTAAGTGACAATCAAAATTAAAGCCACTGTCAAACACACCTCATTTTCATAGCATGAATTCAATTACATGTATTGTGTGTAGCTGTTATGTCTCAATCTTGAGATATGTTAATGCCTATGAAAATTTTACTGAGCAAAATCAAAATTTTATTAAAGCTTGTTATCCGTCCAAAAATTTCCTTTATTAGATACTGTACATATCCAGTTTAAGTAATTTTTATGTTACGTGTATATGCACATTTCACAACTGACGAATAACTAGTTTGACTTTAATCTACTTACTATACATGTACAGAATTTAAAAAAGGTTTTATAGAAAGAAAGAAAAGAGATAACCTATTCTTTTAGAATAAACAATTTGCACAATCTATTTTGCATTAACATTAATCTGTGAACCATGCCCGGAGAACCATCCGTAACAAGCGCTAACAAAGCAAGCGGAAAAGCGAAAAGAATCTCAATACCTCGTGTACAAAGCAGCACAGATACAGAATTGCAGTCACAACAGAGTCAAAGTGGCTCTACACCATTACAGCCTGTAGCACTGCACTATGTAAGCTTTCGATCAGATATCGAGGAAAGTCCTATACCACCCACATTGCGTTGTCGATTATTTGACCTATTTCAACAAATTGAGAAAGAATTTGAGATGCTCTGCACAGAAAATCTTGGATGTAAGGTTCCATGGCATCTTAGATTTAATCTTATCTGTTGGGTTGCGCTGGATTTATTATAAATAATTAATATATTTCACAGAAATATCAGGAGTATATCAATATTGTAATGTGTATCGCACTGCACACTTTTGGTGTTCGCATTATGGGGAATCTTACTATTGAAGGCATGGATGTAAAACAGTATTTATATAAATTTGTATTAGAAAAATATTGGAAACAAAGCTATTAAGCAGTTAGTAGGTTGTAGTTTTCTGTGCACAATTTGTATTGTAATTAGTTTGTTCAGTAGAAGTAAATATATAATTGTTAAGTTTTAATGAACTAAGTATATATATATACTCAGTGCAATCCAATAGAAAGTACTGTTTGATTTGTAAGAAATGTTTAAACATTAAAAATTTTAAAACAGTACAGGAGAAAATAGATATATTGAATGATCGACTGGAAAGGGAATGCTATGGATCTGGAGAACGCAGCCTACCTCCAGGAGACATTCCAGACTACCCAGATACAAAAACACTTTCAAAACAAAAATGTAAAAAATTTATTTATCATACTTATCCGTATCGAACTAAAGTAATATAACTGCTATTTAATATCCCTGATTAATATTCAATTAAATCATTGCAGCTATGGTTGGCTCATCTGCCCAGAAAATAAAGACTTCACACAAACTCAAAGCTCAAACTAGTAAAATTGTATCAAGTTTTAAAAATCCAACTATGTCCTGTACTATGCAAAGAGAATATGTTGGTCATAGAGATGGTGTATGGGAAGTTTCAGTAGGTAGATTGGGTCAACCAATTATAGCAACTGCATCTGCAGATCATACAGCACGAGTTTGGGCATCAGATTCTGGACGCTGTTTACTACAATATATAGGTCATAACGGTTCTGTAAATTCTGTTAGATTTCATCCAACTAGGGATCTTGCCTTGACGGCAAGCGGAGATGGTTCTGCTCATGTATGGCAGGCAGCAGTTGATTGGGATTTACCTAAGAGAGTACCATCTATGGAAGAACTTCCAACGATGGGTTCAGAAAGAACAGCTGCAAGCAGCATTATTAGTAACAATGAGGAACAAGAAGAACCTCCTACTTTACGAACTCCAATACGAGAACTTTTAGGTCATGCAGGTGTTATTATGGCAGCAGACTGGCTACCTGGTGCTGAACAAATAGTTACAGCATCATGGGATAGAACTGCAAACTTGTACGATGCAGAAACTGGAGAAATAATTCATACTCTGTGTGGACATGATCAAGAACTGTCACACGTATCCACTCATTATATGCAAAGATTATGCGTCACATCAAGTCGAGATAGTACGTTTCGTCTGTGGGATTTTAGAGAACCTATACATTCTGTATCTGTTTTTCAAGGTCACACAGAGTAAGTGCAAAATTAAATTTTTCATAACATTACTTATCTATATCTAGTAACTTATCAATGTGTTTCTAATATAGAACAGTAACTTCAGCAGTTTTTACACGAGAAGATAAAATTGTCTCAGGGTCTGATGATAGAAGTGTCAAAGTATGGGAATTACGTAATATAAGAAGTCCTTTAGCAACAATTCGTGGTGATAGTGCTGCTAACAGATTAGCTGTTTCAAGTACAGGAGTTGTAGCTATACCACATGACAATAGACAAATACGTCTTTTTGATTTAACTGGACAACGTTTGGCAAGATTGCCTAGGACTAGTAGACAGGTAAATATTAAAATTATTTTGAACAAATGTGATGTACTTATAAAAAATAACTATAAAAAATTCAATAACAATATTCAATAATTATATATCATCTCCGTTTATATTTTTAAATATTGCAAAATTATACAACATAGAAAATTACAAATTATTTTAAAAACAAATCTATCATAAAATATAATAATATACTATTAAAATTACTATTTTAGGGACATCGCAGAATGGTCTGTTCTGTAGCATGGGCAGAAGATAGTAGTAGTATTTGTAATTTATTTTCTTGTGGATTTGATAGATTAGTAGTAGGATGGAGTATTCTTCCTGTCAAGGATGCCTGAGCATCAAAATCCGTTATTAGATCGATCCTTACATTAGAATAATGTTGGACACAAAGGCAATGTAGAAACAAAATTAGAAATGTAATTGCAAACCAAAAATCCAGTGATCAATCCAATCAAAGATCCAGTTTTCCCAGTCTTACAGACAACTGTAATGAATAATTACATTAAGCAGAAGAATACTGGTACATAATGTATAATATCAGCTATAATTTAAAATGAATCAATAAATGATGGACCTATTGATAAATTTATATATAGATTAAATGTGAAAACTTTCTGGTCATTACAGTGCAATGTAACAGGTTATCTATCATTTTTTATAAACATATATATTTACCTGAATATGCTGTCATAAGGCATAAAACTGTATAGCCCTGAACAAATATGTAATGTAGATCTAATTCTATTGGTTCCCATATGATAGCTAATAATCCTAACAACTTTGAACATCCTCCCACGATAAGTGCTCTAGTTAAATCTTTGGCATTATATTTGTGTGGCCTTTTTCTGCTAAGCAACCAACGTACTTCAGTTACAATAATTACAGTAGCAATAAATACTGTTAATGTAATGGCAGTTTGTAATAGCAGAATATAAAAGTTACAGTCTCCTTGAAATACATCTCTATTGCCTACATCTATATTGGTTTTTTGACTATTAACAGATTCACAAAAAGACCAAGCTCTGAAGGCTTCAGCCAACCATAACATTACCATCAACTTCCAATATGATTTAAAATTACTGTTATATAAAAGATGCTGATAGGCTTGTTTCTCTAATAAAATAAGATCAACAAATACAATAACAGGATCATATTCGATGTATTTGTCAGCTAATAATCCGCATTTGATCTGCAATAAAACATAGAATAAAAAAATTGTGTAAAAAAACATGAATATACGAACTTACACATTTCAAAACTTTAAGCACGCTTGGACAATATCGTCTATAAAGTTCCTCTGTTTCAGTTCCACAATTTATACAGATATACATGAGATAAAATCTGCAAATACATAAAAATATTTAGATGAACAAAAACAGATTTTTTCAATTGCATTTACTTTTATATAATTCAAAAATGAGATAATTGGAACATCAACTTCACATAATTGTTCTACTTCCTTTTTTTTGGTGATTTTATATTTCCTATATCATTCTATTTTTAAAATAGAAATAAATTAAATGTCTATACAAAATATTTACATGAACATAGATATACAACGAAAATTGAATATAATTAAGATAAGGAATCTGAAAATGAAATCTAAAAACCTTTGAACCAAGAAAATGACTGAACAAAGTCAACTATGCAGTAATGCACATTTTTATATATAGGATGAGTCGTTTAACAGAATAAAAAGTTACAAAACTATTATATTATTCTCATTACGATGTTTTTAATACCCGATAATATGTTTAACCTATGCATAATTATGAGAATATGTACGTAATTTCCATAAAAAATCAATGATTCATAAAATACCGTTTTCTGACATACTTGCATCAAGGTCAGAGAAAGTTCTTCCGTGTTTTTACTTTCTATATATATTACAAACAATAGATTGTTTTAAGTACACCGATTGATTCATATTAAAGAAATATTCGAAATTATGAAATTATCGTATATACTTTGTTATAGTTCAATCCTCTTATCTTATAAAGATATCTCTTACGTAAGATCTTTTACGATAAATCTCACGATAAAATGATATTTATGAAATATAATAAATATTTAATATAATTGATTGTAAAAAATAAATAACTTAAATGTGGAGATAAATAAAGTTGTTGTTTATGTAATAACACAAATGAAATAAAAATTTCAAATAATTTAATAATGGAAAATACACGTTTATCTATCCATTACCGTGCCGCAGAGAAAAAATATTGCAGGTTGTTTTTTTTCGAATTTTTGTATAATCTAAATATAAATGAATTATGTATAATCTATGAATTCTTTTTACTTCATTTTATTTATTTTATCATATTAATACCGTATATAAATAAAAATCATATATAGTAATAAAAATGTAATACAGATATAATAGCTCTTGACTACATGCAAGGACAAATCAGATTAAAAGTAAAAGGCAATATAAATTAACTTGTGGTGGGGTATGTAGTTACAAGGAAATATCAATTCCATATTTAACAGTATAAGTCCTACTTTCATCAAAGACAGTGCTAAGCCAATTTGTTTCTGTTATCCAAATAAGATATTGTATTTGACAATATATTTACAACTTTACAATATAAACATGGTAATAACAAAATTCATATCTTTACCAACTGGACAGCAAATGCCAATATTGGGATTTGGTACCTGGCAGGTAAGATTATGAATTACTAATTATATAAGTGTTCTAATTCATTTGAGATATTAAAAAACATTTTGTCACATTCTGTTCTTAAAATGTCAAAATTACATAAGAGAATTATTTTTTATGAACTATATTAAAAGAATTATTTATCATGAAATATATATATATATATATATATATATATATGTTTTTTTATTATATGAATTGTATTAAATTAAATTATATTAAAAAAATAACATCATAAAAAAATAATTCTTAAATAATTCAAATCCAGATATCAAAATATCTTTAAATGAAAAATATGACAGACCACTTTCATAATCACCAGTTCATACATACATTAATAATTATTTGTATATATTTCATTGTATTAATATAACGTAAAATAAAAGGCCAGTGAAGAAGAAATAGAAACTGCATTAGATATAGCTCTTGAAGCAGGATATAGACACATTGATACTGCTACAGTATATATGAATGAAAAAGCCATTGGTAAGGTTCTAAAAAAATGGTTAAACTCTGGCAAAATTCAACGATCTGAACTTTTTATTGTGACAAAAGTGAGTATTCCAATTTTATCACAAAACGATTGTCATGTTTTTTTAATAACTTACTAAAATTATAATTAAATATGTTAACACATCTTGTGTAAAACATATATAAGATAAGTTTATTTCCACAAGATAAGATAAAATGAGATTACCAAAGACAGATTTCTACTTGACCTTATAATATTGAATTCAAATATTATATGCAATAATGATAAATATTATGATCAATTTTAGTTACCATCAATTGGTAATCGTCCCGGAGATGTTGAAAAATGGATAAAAAAATCTTTAACAAATTTACAACTGGATTATGTAGATCTTTACTTGGTACATGTGCCATTTACGCTTGAAGAAGTTGGAGAGGAATTTCATCCTATGAATGAGAAAGGAGAAATTAGGTTTGATACTTCTACGGATCATGTGAAAGTTTGGAAGGAGATGGAAGAACAAGTTAAACAAGGACGAACAAAAGCTATAGGTCTTTCAAATTTTAATGAAACGCAAATAAGTAAGATTTTATCGATTGCATCTTTACCAATTTCTAACTTACAAGTAGAGTTGCATGTATACTTCCAACAAGTTGAACTGGTAAGTATGGTAATACAAAAGTAATATCTTATATATAAACTTAAAAAAATAATGAAAAAAAAAACTCGTGCATTATAGGTAGAATTTTGTAAAAGTAACAATATTAGTGTGACTGCATATTCACCTTTGGGTTCTCGAGGATTGGTAAAATTATTGGGAAAAACGGATGTCCTTCCAGATTTATTTACCAATCCTGTTGTTTCGAAGATAGCACAAAAATATAATAAGTCTCCAGCTCAAATTTTGCTAAAACATATTCTTCATAAGAACATCATAGCAATTCCAAAAAGTACAAATGCACAACGAATCAAAGAAAATATACAATTATTTGATTGGCAACTAAAAGATGAAGATATAAATGAATTGAATGCTCTAAATGCAGGAAAATCTGCACGCCGATGTGATTTCACTTTCTTTAAAGGTATTGAAAAACATCCTGAATATCCGTTTTAAAAGCTTTAAGCTCATATTATTATTTGAATATGATTATGTTAAAGCATGATATATAATATTTACTATTAAAATATATATCTATATATTATTATGGGTGAATGTTATGGATTTCTAAGTATAATTGTCAAAAAATTAAAATTACAATAAAAAATACGAATTTCTGATTACCTATAATTTTTCTTTTTTTTTTTTTAAATATCATTTTCACATATCACATTTTCTATCTATTTTTACAATTTATGCAAGTAGATTTGAATTAATAAAATGACAATTCTAACGTATTGAGTGACTAGATAATCAATGCATATTTCTCATAATTCATTTAAATTATACATACCATCATTAAAATATCGTTAGACGATGATAAAAACGTACTAATAGACATTTAAAACGAGATTAATAGAAACTTTTGTTTGTGGTTATGTTTTACATTTGGTAATTTAAATGTTTCTTGAATTGCCGAATGAGGTCGCTTTATAACGATTAAACAACTTATCGGAATTTTTCCGAACTTTTAAGAATCGGACCCATTTTTGAAAATAATTATTTTTTGTAATGAACTCTTAATGAACTCTTTTAATAAACATGTAAACCATTTTCATATTTTAATATTTAAATAAATCTACACAAAGAAAATAACTGATTTATCTCATCGAAATAATAACTTAGATATTAGTTATCTCTTAATTTAGAAATACTTTTCAATTTTAAATCAATTTACTACGCGCACATAAAAATACAGTAATATATTTGAGTTTACATTGAAAAGAAGCTGCCATTCCATTTATCAATTCTATTTTCTGACTTAAATGTTAAAACATACAATGAAAAAATAAATGTTAACAATACCACACGTTTTTTCATTGAATATATGGCACTAGTTAATTTTAATTCATTCAACCACAATGTTGCAAGAAAATAATATATCTATATATATGTATGTATGTGTATATATATATATATATATATATATATATATATATATATATATTATATGGATTATTGTACATTAATTACCAATACAATTATCTAATTTGAATTGTTAACTATAATTTGTTTAAAAAATAGGTTCAATGACACAGGCTTTTATATAGATTGTATAGACAATAGATATTATTAAATATTTGTACAATAAGTTATTCTCTTTGAACAGACGAAAACAACAAGAAGTTTTTCGACGATCGTCGGGCTCAGATAATAGACACTGACTACACAAATGACTAAATGTTAACATTATATAATAATCACAATACAAGTATCTAATTGCTTAAATTCAAGGATAATACTACTTTTGCCGAAAGCTTTTTGTTTCGACTTCTCGTAGTGTGCGTGCATCAGCTCTGAACCGGCAATGTTACACATAGAATTAAAATTAATAATACACTACATATTATGGTGCGTTTAAGTAACACAATACAAATCCTACAACGTCAAAGGGTGATAACGCTTTCTCGGCCAGCACCAACGCCAATCCATTTTACTGAAAAAAATAATTTTTTATAATAAGATTCATTAATCTTTCATTCTAAGAAATCGCAAATGATATATTTACCAGGTATATCCAAATATTGTTCTATGAATTGAATATATTTTCGTGCATTATGCGGTAGTTTATCTATGGAACGCACACCTTCAGTCAAGGATAGCCATCCATCAACTTTCTCATATATAGCTTCAACTTTTCCTAATTCTGTTGTTGTACTTGGGAAATAATCTATTTCTTTTCCATTTATACGATATCCAACGCACACTTTCAATTCTGGCAATGTATCAAGGATATCCAGTTTTGTTAAACATATAGAAGTATATCTGTAATAACAATTAATGAATTAAATACTCGAGTCAAGAATAATATGCATACTTTTTATATTTTAATAAAATATATTGAGATATTTTTGAAAGAAATATAAACAGCTTACCCATTAACCATTGATGTATATTTAAGTAATGTTAAATCAAGCCATCCACATCTTCTCTTCCTTTTTGTAGTTACTCCAAATTCATGACCTCTATTTTGAAGTAATTCTCCTGTTGCATCTAAAAGTTCTGTTGGAAAAGGACCATCTCCAACTCTTGTAGTGTATGCTTTTACTACACCAATAATTTCACCAATTGTATTAGGTGGTAAACCAAGACCTGTGCAAACTCCACCTATACTGCAGTTTGAACTTGTCACGTATGGATATGTTCCAAAATCAATATCCAGCATAGCAGCATTAGCACCTTCTACCAACACCTTTTTATTTTCTTTTAAAGCCTGATGTAAGTATTGAACAGTTTCTTTTACAAGTGGCCTTACACGTTCAGCATAGCTATAAATACATTGTGAAATAATATAAATAAATGTTCATTTTTATTTCCATGAAAATAACAAAAAAATATTGATGTTCATATTTACTCTTTATAACGCTCTAGCTCTGCTTTTATATCCACTTGTAATGCAGGAAACATTTTTTGGTATGAAAGTACCAGTGTATTGAATTTTTCAGTAAATATGTCAAAATCTCCCAAAAGATCTCCAATTCTAAGCCCATTTCTTGTAGCTTTGCTGGAATAGGTTGGTCCTATACCTTTTTTTGTAGTTCCTAAAGACTGAGGTCCTTTTTCTAATTCTTGTAATCCATCCACCTGTTGATGTAAATCAAATACCAGATGTGCTCTATCTGATATAATGAGTTTATCTTTCCAATCTTTAAGTCCCTTGGTTTCATTTTTTGCTAATTCTTCAAAGAGACCTGGGAGATGAACAACTACCCCATTTCCTGTGAACAAAATGGAAACATTTGTAATGAAATATCATGTTTTTTAAAAGAATATGTATATATGTGCATATAAATGACCAGAACATAAGTAATAAATTATATTAATTTTATCAATCAATGAAATTTATAGGAAGACAAAGAGAAAAGAATTATTACATATGTCTACTTCGAAAAGTAAACAAGTAGAACAGTGTTCTAATCTCCTGCTTTCAAAAAATCATTTTATCTTATTACCATTGATTTCTTTGAATGGTTTAATTTTGGTTAATTTTATATGAATACCTATACGTTGTATATTAAGCATTTCTGCATCTGCAGATTTTTATTTATTGTGGATTTAGCACAAAATGTCAGTGTATTAGATGATTGTTTTTTGGAGCACCAACCAGACTATTAACTTTATTTGTTGATTTGAAAATATTACCTATAACGGATTTGCATCTGGGATTGATTATTCCACTAGGCAGAAGGTGAAAGTCGAATTCGGCACCTTCTACAACTACAGTATGCCCTGCATTATTTCCTCCCTGTGAAATTACAGTAATATTTGAAGAGCCAGGGCCTTTCACCAGCCATGAAAGAATCAATATAATTTGTTTATCTCATATAAATAGAAAATTTTGCAATATGATGTTTTATACATGATATATAAAAACTATCATGTGCGAAAAAGAACTGAAGACTTTTTTTCTCATTTAAATTTTTATAATTTTATGAATTGTATTTTAGCAATGAAATGCTAAAATTAAATTTTTTAATATTTATAATGGTAACCATCAGTTACATCTAACATTTTATTATTTTACTGTTTCACTCTTTAATAATGAAGTATATAGATTCTTTTATCTAAAAAAAAAATATATCATATCCTCTTCTATATCGATAATATATTAGAAGAGCTAATTTTTCTATACCACGTTACTTTTACAATAGTATATAAAACTAATATTTTATAATCTCATATTTTATTCTAATTCATAATCAAATAATTTATATAAAAAAGAGCATAGGTGATAATTAACTATCTCCAGACAAAGATCTTTTAAAAATTTCCCACAATATTGTGTTTCATCTTAATTACTATGTTGCATATAAAAAAAAAGAAAAAAAAGAAAGAGTGGAATTAAAAAAAAGATTACTTCATTTTTCTATTGCTTATTATAGAATATAATTAATAATCTGCATTAATAATATATATTATATCTAAGAAATAATATTTTTAAAAAATTATATAAAATTAGTAAAAAGCCGATTTAAAAAAACACGTGAACATCATTAACGATCTTCTAAAGTTTAATTTAATTAATAATTGACAATTATGTAATGCCAAGTGTTGAATATAAAAGAGGTTATATATTTATGACCGAAACTTTTAAGATCCATTGAACAAATGACGTTTTTGTCTAAAAATATAACCGTAAACGATCAAAGTTCGTACTTCATACTGAATGATAAATCAAATAATATAATACAAGTAATTAAAATTATAATATCACAAACGGAAGCTCACGGATGTGAAAGATAAAAGAGAAAAAGGAAATAACTATATAATAATCAACGTAAGTACAAAATACATTTCCGACAAGACAACGAGAAAGAAAGAAACGAATACTTAAGAATGATTGAAAGATACAAAAAATCTTTCATTTAAATTCTCGAGAATTTTCGAGAAAAAAGAAGGATAAGAGATAGAAAAATAAATCTTCGACAAATGTTTCATTTAAAACGTAGCACGGACAATGTAAATATGTTGTTTGAACAAGTGTAAAATATTGAAAAAGAGGCGGCAAACGACAAACATGTGCGTACTAATGTTCACATTGATCAATCAAAAAAGAAAGAACAAAAGAGAATAGAGATAAAGATAGATAGATAGATAGATAGGTAGATAGATAGATAAATAGATAGATAGATAGATAGATAGATAGATAGATAGATAGATAGATAGATAGAGATAGAGAGAGAGAGAGAGAGAGAGAGAAAACAAAATAAGGAGATAGAGATAGAGAGATAGAGAGAGAGAGAGAGAGAGAGAGAGAGAGAGAGAGAGAGAGAGAGAGAGAGGGAAAAGAATAAGTAAAAAAGAAAAGAGAGAAAGAAGTATAGAGAGAGGTAAAGCAAATAAAAAAAGAAAAAAAAGTAAAATTCAAGGGAATACGTACTTGACATCTACAAACGATGTCAGCATCCGTTGCCAGCATATCCACAACCTTTCCCTTGCCCTCATCGCCCCATTGCGCGCCAAGGACTACCGTGACCTTGGAAACGAGCCCACTCGTGGAAGTTCTCTGTTTCTTCCTGGGTGAGGCCGGATTACCATCACCGTTAGTTTGTTGAACGGAGTGTTGCATCCTCGTACAAGAAGACATTTTCGTATTAAAATTTCTTAATGAAAATTCGTCCGAGGACTCGAATGAAATGATTGGGTTAAAGCAGACACACAACGTTCACTCGTCCGTTCGTTCGGAAGTCTCAATCCGTTACGCTCTGAACCAGCTGACGACACATGATATAGATGAAATAATAGTTCCGTTGTCGCGCCGCACGCGCGCGCGCGTACGCGCAGAGAACAATAACGTAACGAAAAGATAAATCGCCCAGCGACTATATTACAACGTTTAACCATTTTTATTTTTTCACACCTTATCTATCTACGGGTATATGTACGTATACGTATTAATATATATATATATATATATATATATATATATATATATATATATGTACGAATAACGATTTTTAACTGTCGATGAGTTAACTTCACGTGATATCATATGATATATACGTACGCACACATATAAATATATATATATATATATATATATGCGTATGCGTACAATGTTGAGACGACGTAAATATCATTATTAGAAGAAGTTTAATACAAAATTATTAAAATAAAATTGTACTTATATATAACTAATATTGATAATAAGAAGAATTTGAAGCATTTCTTTATACTTCCAATAAAATAATTAATGTTATTATCGTAGAACGCAATACAATAAAGTATCTGATTTTATATTATAATCGTTTAATAAGAAAATCTAACGGTATAATTGCATTTTCAATTGAAAGTAAGTTGACTACCTCGGATTTGTCATTGATCAATCAACTGTAATAAGATCGTCTCTTGAATTTATTATAAATAGGATACTCTATTTCTTTCCTTTTTTTTTATACGATTACCTCATGGCTAAGCATGTGACTTCAGTTATCAACTACATGTACAGACCTGCTTTTTAATGATACCCTTCGTCCCCTCTTATCCTCTCTTCTTAAGTTCAAATCGACGCGCGTCTCTACAACGATCTTTCCATCGTGTCGCATTAAATTATGACTCAAGGATTTCTTACAATGCGACATCTCTGGCTTCGAGAAATTTTAATGGTTGACGTAAATTCTATACATATATAAATCAAATGTATGCGTATAAGTGTCCTAATATTGCGTAAGCCGCGATTAGCTTACGACGATAAAAAACGTAGGGTTCTTATTCGCAGTATCATTCTTTGGCGCCATTTTTACAACATCGATAGGTTAAATGATAGTAAAAAATCGATTATTTGATAGATGTACATCGATTTTATTGCTCCAAGTAAATATAATCCTAATCGATTAATTCATTAACGTATTTCAATTGATTCGAAGAAGTTTGTTCATCGTGTTTACATTAAAAATGTCATCCATATTCTTTTTTTTCTACTGTCTATTTAAAAATTATTATATGTAAGCTTATTAATATTTATTACAACCGTACATGTTTCTATCGTTCTTATCTGTTATCTGGAATAATTTCAATACATAAAATATTTTTTTTGCCTATTATAGTTTATGATAATCAACGAGATACAAACTGACGCTACGTAAAAAAAAAAAAAAAAAAGAAAGAAATAAAAAAAAGGGAAAAGAAAAAGAAACGAGGTAAACAAATAGTTTGTTAAATATATCATTCGATGGAATAATATGCAATGTATGTAGTTTAGCCGATGGAGGTCGAAGAGGAAAGAAGCTCGAAGTAGAGGTTCAATATTTACATCGACGAGATGGATCTATTACCGGATTAGTCGACCCCCGTGGCTTTTTAATTATGTAAGCTCGAATAGATCGAGACATCTGCTACCCCATAGAAAAGCATTACACGCTTGCCGAAAGATCTCCCCCTTCCTCCCTCCTCCTTCCTTTTTTTCGAGTGATGTATACCGGGAGTATCAATTACATTGTTATTACCGTCGGCTGTTCCAAAGATGTGGTCGCAAGATAATGCACTGTTATAAGAGCATGCACACAAAAGAGGGGCAGGTACAGCGTTAAACCGCCACTATTACTGGAACCAATGCAAGAGTTCCCTATGCGAGGAAAGCGATAGCCATCGGTTCTTGTGCAACTATGCGACTAATTTGGATTTGCTACAAAATGGATATTCCTTAGCGAAAAAAAAAAGGTGGGGTGAGATCTATACGCTCACATGTATATATAAAGCAACGAAGGGCGAAGCCCTACGATATTTTCTTTACTATCCGTGTTCTCTCTCTCTATCGGGATGAACTCGTTACAGAGATCACGCTCCGAAAAGAGTGATTTTAGTATAGCACGAATTTTGTCTGAAGATAATGATAAAGATATCGTAAAGTCGCAGGATTCATATAATCGTGTTAACATCGTTCATCAATTTCATCAAGTTGAAGACGTAACGGAAACTATCGTTGATCACGAGAATGTTATAAAAGTGTCGAATCTCGAAAGCACGTGTCATTTCAATTCAAAGCTATGTCAACGAAGGATGAACGATCAAAACTCGTTAGGAGACAGGATGATGAATGAAGATGGTACAAATGAAATACAGGAAACTGCGCAGTCGCGTTCGATCAATGCGTACGAAGACGTTAAAAAACACGAGATCGCTGCGTCTTACGAAGAAACTCATAGAAACGAATTAGCTTGGTTACAATATACGAGATACAAACCACCGAAATTACCTAGAAGAAACTTAATAGGGAAAAATGCTAAAAGACGTCCCGGAGTACATCCACGGATACCTTTTTCTTCATTTCAACTTCAAGTTCTCGAGGAAAGATACAAGAAAAATGCTTATTTATCAAGGAGAGACGCGCTCGATATATCAACGTCATTGAGACTTCCTCAAAGTAGAGTAAGTTGTTGATATTTTTTCTTTCTTTTTCTTTTTCGTTAAGTTTCGTATTTTATTTATAATCGTGTTATATATAGTGAAATTTAGCGATATATATATATATATAAAAAAAATGAAAAATTGATCATTACAATCGAATTATTGGGAATTAAAAATATGTAAGTACGACATTCTTATGCATTATCAAATTTATTGATGATATTATTTCAAAAAAATCTTTTCTCTTGCTTTTGTACGTGCATTTCTTCGGGACAATCAATAAATTCTTATATTAGCATATTTTCGTTTTGATTTGTCTTTATACAATTTGTCGTTAAACGAGATTATTTGTTAGTTTATATATATATATAATGTGTGTGCGTGTATGTGTGCGTGCGTGCGTGCATTTATATATATACATATACATACGAATATTTTTCTATTTTTTCAAATGGTTTCATATCTTATATATTTACAGGTGAAGATCTGGTTTCAAAATCGTCGTGCACGGGATAGACGAGAATCAAACAATGTTATGGTAGTTACATAAGAAAACGTAAAAGCGATAAACTGCAATAATTATGATGCGAGGAAGAATAATAGAGAGATAAAAGTCAATTAATATATTGTTGTTTACATGAACGATCTAAATTGCGTGGATAATAACAATCGCGTATATAAAAGTCCGTAATATCTTTGCGAGTAGAATTATTATGTTAAGGGTGTCGATTAATTTTATTAACTTTTTAATTTGTATTTTTTATATTGACCCCGAAAGTATTTAAAAAAAGTATTTATTTAACATCACGTTAATACAAAACGAGAAATATAATGGTACATATATTCTTTAATTTTTTTTTTCTTATTTGTTTGTATTTTATTTCTGTATAAGTTTGTACCTGTATACTTTTTATTGGTCCGTGCGATGTAACACGCCATCCTTATAACATCGTTTCTCTTATTACAGAATATTTTATTACATACTACAATATAATAAGGATAATATCTTTTACTATATTACATATATACTATAAATAAAATCGGATCATTTATTTAAATAGATACTTAACTTACTTAAGTTTACATAAAATGTGTATTCTATAACTTATAACAAATTGATTGTATTATATCAAACTGAAGTTCTAGAATAATCAATTCAGATGAAA
Source organism: Vespula vulgaris (assembly GCF_905475345.1). NCBI lineage: Eukaryota > Metazoa > Arthropoda > Insecta > Hymenoptera > Vespidae > Vespula > Vespula vulgaris. The sequence continues at coordinate 2,250,831 of NC_066591.1, read as the reverse complement.
TTTCTTCAGTTTTTGTCAATGATGCAATCCAGCAACTTTTAATTTTTTGGGTTGACGAATTGCTCGTCCAGTTTCACTATCTGAAGATTCTGATTCAGAATCATTGTAACCACCCATTCCAATTGAATCAGATTTAGATACCTCACATGTTTCTGCAGCAAAATTCCCAGTAATCTTTGCCTTCTCGAGTGTTCGTACTTTAAATAAAAAAATAAATTAAATTAAATGATAAAAATAAATAAAATTAAATGAATACTTTTCTTATAAGCCTTTTCTTATAAATCTTACTTTGAGTTTCCAATAGACTGTTTTGCCTTTTCAGATCATCGATGTCTTGTTGATGGGAGGAATTCTTACGTCGCATAAATTGTATATACTCTGCAGCTTTTTTAAGTATTTGCGCTCTGCTAGCAACTTTCTCACCTTGTAAAGCAGGTACAGAATCCCTAAGGCTTGAAAAACTGTCTTTGATATGATCTCTTCGTTTACGTTCTAAAGCATTATGATGTGCACGTTTTTCAGCCTATACATAAAATATATACAATCTTATATATATTTTATAGGAATCAGAAAAAATAATAACGTTTATATATATATATATATATAACATAATTAAAAAAAATATTTATAATGTTATAACTGCTAAAATTATATATACACACAGACGCACACACACACACACACATATATATATATTATTCTAATAATTTAACATTCAAACAAACAGAATTTCATTGTAGATATACCTGAGAATAATATTGTGTATTATTGGAATGCCTTTGCCTAGAATCAGAGTCGTCACCTTCCTGAGAATAAAATTGTTTGATATATCACTTACATCAACTAACCACGCATTTAATACTTACATCGCTTTCTATATCGATGTCTCGATCATCGTCGCTCATATTTATTTCTTATTTCTAGAATATTATTAGTTAGTAAACAATAGTTCTTCTATGACGCTAACTTATCTTTCTGAATGATAAAATCCACACCGTAAAGTATGTAGATGTTTGCCTAGGTACGACTGAATTTGTCTATGGTATTCATATACATATATATATGTGTGTATGTATATGTAATATGCTAATTACCATATGTATATATAATTACCAACTACGAAATATGTTGGTATTGTAATTTGGTTATGTTGGCACTCTTAGTTAATTCTGGTTCCATTTCCATGAAGATATCTATTAAATGTATAATCGATTTACAAATCGATTCTGATTGGTTTTTGTCAGAGGTGAGGTGATAAAAATAGCGTCATTGGTGAATAAACGTATGAAAATTAGCCTTTGTTTCTTACTACATAAATACATTTCGATCACGTATATTCTTACTTTTTAATATCTACAAATTACACCTCTGAAAGTTTCTCATTTTATAATTGATACACCTAACATTTAAATTGGCCGTTTTCCAATGTAAATAATAATATCGAGACGCCGTGAAGTGCACACGCATGTAGGATATACTTTTAAAAGCTATCGTTCAAACAGCTGATTCGGCAAATGCACTTCTGACGCGTGGTGTTGTAAATGTAATATGAATGTAAGTGACGTGTAGAGTATCGGTACCTCTGTGATCAACATAGTTGTGTTAAATTCGTATATAAATTGATTGACTGTTATGAAGATAAATTAATTCATCGATCGTCAATGTCATATATTATTTAAAACGAAATATGTACGTTGACGTGTCCTAATGACGTAATTTCTTTAAAGAAAGATATTCTTCGAGAATGTACACGTACACATTAGCAGTGATTGATTAAATATTTCCGAACATTAAATTTGCAATGAGGATACTAAAATTACCAGATCTCTCATGAGACTATAGATTTAAAATAGTGGAAATATGAAGCCTAATCAAAGTGTTTTACTTTTCTTGCTCGCGTTGGTTATGTTTTCTATAGCAGAAACCGAAAATGGAGCGAAAAAACGAAGTGATATTACACAAAAATCTAATTCAAAGGAAGAAACAGAAGATAAGACTGTGGAGGATGTAGAAAATGTCTTTGAACATCTACACGAATTGAAAGCTTTACGTGAAAGTATATTGAAATTTGTACCGGATGCTCTTCTAAATGAAAAAATTCCTAAACAAATAAAAGAGGAATCGGAAAGTGAACCCGAGGAACCTGTGGAGAATACGTTAAGAAATGCAGAGTTATGGATGAAAACTATGATAAGTCAATCTAAAGATATAGATTTGATGGATACAAATATGCAATCTATAGAAGATGAAGATTTAACTTCTTGGGTTGACGAAGAACAGTATGAGAATTCTGAAGAAGAAGTAAGAGAACCTTTGACACCAGAACAGGAAGAAGGTAAATAAAAATTATGTATTAAATATTATATACTTTGTTTTCAATTCTAATAACAAGAAATAGATTTGAGAATATCTTCTTATCTTTTTAATAATTACATGACCAATTGTTCTATAAATATCTTATTACGACTGCATCTATTTTAGCCCAGCAGTTGTTCAACAATGCCCAAAATTTATTAAATGCAACACGTGCAAACAAACTGGAAGCTTATAAGTTACTTACAGTAGCAGCAACATTAGGACACAAGGAAGCTAGATCTATGTTAGCATGGGCACAATTACTTGGAACTCCCATTAGTACTACTACTCGATCTCTTATTCAAAATATTCCTGTTACATACCAAACTTTCAAAGAATTGGCTGAAGTAGGCTTACCATCTGCGCATATGGTTTGTAAATAATAATAGAATTATAGAAGTATAGAATAAATGGAATTATACAAGTATAGAATTATTAATTTATGAGATCTAATAAACATTTTTTTTATAGGGTATAGGATTTTTATATGCGACTGGATTAGGTGGAGTCAATGCCTCTCAAGCAAAAGCTTTGCTACATTATACAATGGCAGCTCTGGGAGATGATACTCGTGCACAAATGGCTTTAGGGTATAGACATTGGGTAGGAGTTACAACTCCTGTATCATGCGAACGGGCATTGGATTATTACCGAAAAGTAGCGAATAAAGTTGCAGAGGAAGTATCCCTTAGTGGTGGACCAGTTGTACAACGTGTCAGACTTTTAGATGAATATGACAATCCTGGATACAGCTCTGGAATTTTTGATAGAGACTTAATAGAATATTATCAATTATTAGCTGAACAAGGAGATGTACAGGCCCAAGTAGGTCTTGGTCAACTTCATTATCAAGGAGGTAGAGGAGTGCCTTTGGATCATCAAAGAGCACTACAATATTTCCAATATGCTGCTGATGCAGGCAATCCTATTGCCATGGCATTTTTAGGAAAGGTATGAGAATGAGAAGTGATCTCTTTATATTTGCGTGACAAATTTTTCTTATTACGTATTATTATGTAGATTTACCTTGAGGGAAGTGATTTTGTAAAACAAGATAATGAAACAGCATACATGTATTTCAAAAAAGCAGCTGATCTGGGAAATCCTGTTGGACAAAGCGGTTTAGGAATGATGTATTTATATGGAAAAGGTGTTGAAAGAGATACAGCCAAAGCTTTACAGTATTTCAGTCAAGCTGCAGAACAAGGATGGGTAGATGGCCAACTTCAACTGGGCAATATGTATTTCAGTATGTAACGGATATTATTCTACCTTCGACTTTTTGCTTGTATAATGCTTAAAATATTCTCAATATATTTATATTTTATTATAAAAATATTTTTTTAAGGTGGAACTGGAGTAAGAAAAGATTATAAATTGGCAAACAAGTATTTTAATTTGGCCAGTCAATCGGGCCATGTTTTAGCATATTATAATCTTGCTCAAATGCATGCAACTGGAACTGGCATGATGCGAAGTTGTCCAACAGCTGTAGAATTATTTAAAAATGTTGCTGAAAGAGGAAAATGGAGTGATCAATTAATGACAGCACATACTGACTACAGAGAAGGCAGAATAGATGAAGCGTTTGTCAGTTATTATCTTCTTGCTGAAATGGGTTATGAAGTGGCTCAAAGCAATGCAGCCTTTATTTTGGATAAAGGTGAAACTACAATCCTCTCTGAAGAGGAAGAATTAGTTCGAGCTTTACAACTTTGGGCAAGAGCAGCTGCTCAAGGATATTCTGCGGCGCAGGTATAAATTTATATGATAAAATAAAATTATTTAAAAATTTAATGTATATGCGAAAAAAATATATTTTTTAAAATAGGTGAAACTTGGCGATGCTCATTACTATGGTAGAGGAACGAAAATAGATTATGAAGAAGCAGCAAGTCATTATCGTTCAGCTTCTGAACAGCAACATAATGCTCAAGCTACGTTTAATTTGGGCTATATGCACGAACGTGGCCTAGGATTAGCAAAAGATCGTCATCTAGCTAAGCGATGTTACGATCTAGCAGCGGAAACTAGTCCTGATGCACGAGTACCTGTTGCTTTAGCTTTGATCAAACTTTCTTTCTTATTTGGTCTTGACTATCTACAAGAATTTAGTCTGATAGATCAATTGGATAAGTGGGATCAGTTGCTTGGTCAAAATTGGGATCTGTATTTAATCGGATTTCTTACAGGAATGCTTAGTCTTATCATATACTTCCGCAGGCCGCAGCCACCTCCCCCACCAAGACCTGTACCTCCTGTTAACTAAATTTTTATATTCTCCTGCATTTTGTGTACATGTGCTATTTTAAGCTAAGCTCGGAATCTACTTTACAAAAGAACTTCGTTAAACTGACTGTGACATTGTTGATAATGAAATTTAAAGTTTCTTTCTCTAGAATCGTAAGTGATATAAGTTATATACATATAGTGATTTTTTAATAATTTTCTTTCTTGTACAGTTTAACCACTTGTGAAGCTGATGTAAAATCTTTTTAATATTTTATGTGCAAATGAGGAAAATATAAAAAAACATACCACTATATATATTGCTGATATTATTTTTGTCAATGCACACTCATTTTTAAAAAGCAAAATATTAATAAATAAAATTTAATTATATCTGTAATGAAACACGTCAATATTATTTACAATTTCTGAGCTTAGCTTTTAGATCATCAAGTTTCATTGCAGAAAGAAAATCATCTGGATATTAATATATTTCAATGTTATTTTCCTTTTTTTTTTCAATGGTATGATAAAGTAAAACATCTAGGTTTCATTTTTTTTTTTTTTGTAAAATTAAATTTTACAATGCACATACATAATTTCAATGGTTATACCCTAAATAATCGGACTGTCTTTCCAAGTGGATAATTATACAGTGATTTTGTACAAATAAATAAATTAAAGAATAATATTTGAAATGATATCATTGTTGTTATTTTAGATTGCAAATAACATATATAGAATTCAAGAAAAGTCATTATGTGTGTAATATAATGAAATATGAGAATATTGTTAGTTATTTGTATAATAAAAGTGTTTCATCTTTATCATTATCACATAATATTTTTTCTCGTATTTGTATCTGTATTATAATCAATAACACTCCAAAATTTTTACTATGGCAACGATAATCAATGTATATCAAAGTCCATTATTGTGTGATGGAATAACCTAGTTCATTTTCTATATAAAAAATTTCCAAAATTAATCTAAAGTATGATATTCTGTAAAAGTTTATCAAGTTGTAAAAATTATGTTTAGTTCACATTTTTCCAGAGGTCATAATAAAAGTATTGAAGATATGCAATACTTGTTAAATTTTAATTAACATTTATTAATAAGAATAAATTGACACATAAATAAAATTAAAATGCCAAAAAAGAAACGTGGAACTAGAGATAAAAAGACTAAAAAAAGTCCTTGGTTGAATGAAAGAGAAACGTTATTTTATGAACAACAAATTTTGGACAATAATAGACAATTAGCACGGTATGATATATAATATCCATATAATTACAAAAATACATAAAATTGTGTTATGTGCTTGATATATGTAAATATTACAGACTGCGAACCACTAATGAAGAACTTGAACATGAAGTTAAAACTATAAGGAAACAGTTTACGAAACTTGAAGAAGATCGTTCGGATATTGTAGCATATTTGAAACGTAATTTAACAGAAAAAATTGAAGAGACACGTGAATTAAATGAACGAATATCTGCTTTAGAAGAATTGCGAAGAAAAGAATTAACTATGTTTAAAAAAAAAGAAGCAGCAATGGAATTTGAATATCACAGTATGGAAACTAACTTAACTGCAGAAGTCAAACTGACGGGTAGATATATATTTGTTGTAATATGCTTTCATATGTAGATTTGGTTTTTTTTTTTTACCAAAATTATATTATGAATTAATGTACATAGATATATCAATAATTGGAGGAAGCTATACACTATGTTCTGATATTTGAACTGTCTGTTAATAGCTGGTAAATTAAATGCATTAGAAGATTGGAGAATAGCACGACTCGATTTAATGCATAAATTTGAAGTGCAGAATCAACAATTAAAAGACCAAGAAGAAAGACATAAAAACGCTCTCCACGCTGCTGAAAAAGCACTAATCGTTGGAAAGGCTAAGTAATTTCAATATCTTTATATTTATTGATTCTAAAATCTATTAAATATTTATTTTAGAGATGGTTTTATTTCATTGCAATTAATTTATCTTTAAGTAATCTATTGTGATTAATAAAATTTAAATAACAAATATTTTTTTCATTACAAAAGAATGCAAAAAGAAATGGAGGAACGGTTAAATGAATTAGCTGAAAAGTTTAGAGAAGCGACCAATATTCGTATAGCAGATACTACTCATAGAGCAGTAAGAGAAAACATTGCATTAAATCAAGAATTAGATATGATGTTGGAACTTTGTCGTGAACTACATTCTAATACTATGGATTATAAAGAAGCTGTTAAGATGTTAAAATTACAAGCCGATTTATTTGAAGAAGAAAAGAATATTGCTTTAAATAAAACAATTAAACAAAAGCGTATGATTACCAATCTTGCAAAAGATTGTAATGTCATGACTGATAAATATGTGAAATTACAAAGATTCAATTATTATCTTCTTAGCCATATAGCATTATTAGAAGAATATAAAGAGAGATCTATTACAGCTGAGAAGAAAATTCGTATTCTTGAACAAAATTTACAACAAATTAAAGAAAGTAAAACTCAAATATTAACAGAAATTCATTCTAAACGACAAGAATTTGATAATTTAAATCAGACATTAAAAGAGGCTAAACAATGCATAATGGAAGCATTGCAGGTAAATAAATAAACTTAAAGTATTGATATCATTTCTTTCGATTATTTTTACATTGACTTTAAATATTTTATTATAGTTGCAAGAAAAACTATCTGCAGAAGATGTATGCAGTTCTTGTCATACTGATCTTAAAGAAGAAGTACTTTCTTCTCTTCTTAATATATTGAAAAAGCAATATATTCCTAGTATATCATCTCATCATATAAGTCAACAGGTACATAACTATTATATTTCTAATTATATAAAAAAAATCATATGATTTCTTTTAAAACATATATAAAATATACTTTCTGTATTGTTACTTATTACATAATTTTTTAATTACATAAAAATATATTTAGGAAGAAGATATAGAATGTCATTATGAAAAAGGTAGTTTAGGTTTATTGCAAACCACACCTGAAGTAGAAACAGATCAACAAGGAAAGGATGAATCTGTAAAGATAGAAGAAAAACAAAAACCTTTATCTATGCCTGAGAAGGTACCATCTTGTTTATTAAATGATGACAGTTCTGATATAATCTCACCATCATCATCCATAAACCATGAAATAATTTAAAATATATCAATATTATCTTATATTTATATGCTATATATATAATATGCACACACATATATATATATATATTTACATAACACACAAGTATATCTCTATATATTATTACTTATTTACAATGTTATAAAGATCTTTTATTGTTTAATGTTATAAAGATCATTTTATTTGTTAATCTTATTTTAATTGTGTAGGTGATATAAATAATATCTTATAACATTTTAATATCTGTGTATTTAAAAAATTTTGAATTTTTTAATTTTATTTTCTCTCAAAAAAATCTTATCAATAAATGGTGTTTTTTTCGAAAATAGTTTATGTATAAAAATAAAGCTTTTTCAAAAACTCTATATAATCATGTCCTTGTTTGTTCACTAAAATCTTTCAAAAATTACGTTTAGTTTTACCGTTAGTGAATAAAACAGCAAAGATAATAGCACAATAATAAAATATGAACTATAAAAAATGTTTTTTAACAAGAGATTATTGTTTCCGATTTTCAAAATAATTTGGACTAATAATGACTTGAAAATTATTTATTTTTAATTAATACATGATATTAATAAAAAAACAAATGATTTTAACAAGGAAAATAATATTTTTCAAAAACGATAAAATAATTTATAAAAATCTTTATCTCGAATGAGCCCTCGATTTCCAAAATTAAACAAAAATTGCGACTAAGAAAACTTATTGCGTACAACCTCGCAAACGCAAAGGAAGTGATCCCCACTCTTAATGCGATCCTTTAAATATGATTCTGTAAGCCATCTTTTGGAAGACATTTGTACTAATTGTAAGACTTTTCGTGTTACTGCGCACTTGTGTTAAAGTTTGGCGCGTAGCTTGCATTTGTTTTTAACTTCGTAACCTGTTTCTTTGTTCCTTCCTTAGATGCACGAGTGCAAAGTTTTAGTTAAATTATTAATTGACTCGCGTTAAAAAATTATTTTATTTTGAGTTAATTTTATAAAAAAAAAAAAAATAGTTAAAATGACATCATTACGAAATACCGGGAAATTTCGATGGGATAAAAAAAATATCAAAACTGATCAAAAAGATATTAATCCTGAGTCTGGGACTGCTTCAGAGTTAGTTTTTTCTTTTATATGTATCATTTGTTATACATTCTGAATCATTGTTATACATAATAAATCTTTTTCATTGCATTTTTTTTTAGAGAAAGCTCAGTAGGAAGATTAAATCAAATTAATGAAAATATAAGAGTGGATGTTCTGTATGGATTTCACACAGTTACCGATATGAAAGAAAGAGTTGGATTTCTAATTAATATGCACATTGTAAAAAACATACTATATAATTGTTACATTAAGTTATAACATTATTGATAATAGATATCTTTATTTATAGACAGAAATTAGAGAAGATGACAAACGCTTGTTAAGTGGTGTAGATTATTATTTTTTAGAAGAGGATTGTACCAGATTTAAAATTTCTTTACCATATTGTCCATATTTTTATATCTTATGTCGTAAAGATACTTTAGAAGAAGTTTCTACTTTTTTATATAAGAAATATAATGGTCGTATTGTTAAAATTGAATCTATTAGTAAAGAAGATTTAGATTTGGTAAGTAGCTATTATTTATTCTAATAAATTTAAACGGATAGATAATCCGAGAATATATATTTTTCCATAAAAAAAAAAAAATATATATAAACTTTGTTTCATTTTTATAGTCTAATCATTTAATTGGTTTGAAACAAAAATATTTAAAATTATATTTTGAAAATACAGTCGATTTAACAAAAGTAAGACGTGAAATAATGAGTGCTGTTAGAGTAAATAAGGAAAGAGAAAAAAGTCGTACTTATTACACAGATATGTTGTCTAACGTTTTGAATCCAACTGAGGAACAAAAAGGAAAACAAATTGTAGACCATATGGAAAATATTCTTGATATCAGGTAAATGTTATCTTTATATTTGAATTATTTTCTTAATTTTTTATTACATTTAAATATTTTACAAAGGGAATATGACGTACCACATCATCAACGAGTATCCATTGATGTTGGTATATTCTGTGGTGCTTGGTATTCTGTTAAAAGTAAAGGGTCTGAGCCAGCTATTATTACAAGAAGAAATGATATTATTGAACCTCCAGATCCTATTGTATTGGCATATGATATTGAAACAACAAAACTACCTTTAAAATTTCCAGATGCTAATACAGATCAAATTATGATGATATCATATATGATAGATGGACAAGTATTAATTTGATTTATATCATTATTATAAATCGGATACATACGGATTTTTTATATGCTATGTTTTTAGGGATATTTAATAACAAATAGAGAAATAATTTCAGAAGATATAGAAGACTTTGAATATACGCCAAAACCAGAATTCGAGGGTTTATTTACGATTTACAATGAACCAAATGAAAAATCAACAATAAAGAAATTTTTTGATCACATCAATGATGTCAAGCCACATATTTTTGTCACATACAATGGTGACTTCTTTGATTGGCCTTTTGTGGAAGCAAGAGCAGCTGTACATAATATGGCAATGAAAGATAAAATTGGTTTTACAAAAAATCGTGAAGGAGTTTATTCTAGTAGACCAGCTATACATATGGACTGTTTGAGGTATGTACATGACATTGCTACTCTTGTTTATTTTAGTAAATTTAATTAATGCATTATTCTTACAGCTGGGTACGACGTGATTCTTATCTTCCTGTTGGATCACAAGGTCTGAAAGCTGTTACAAAAGCAAAACTTCGATATGATCCAGTCGAATTAGATCCTGAAGAAATGTGTAGACTAGCAGTTGAAGAACCACAAACTCTAGCGAGTTATTCTGTATCTGATGCAGTAGCAACCTATTACTTATATCAAAAATATGTGCACCCATTTATATTTGCATTATCTACTATTATTCCCTTGGAACCTGATGAGGTTTATAAAATATTTTTGCAGCATTAAAAAAGTATATATAAATAAATAAGAAGGTTTTATGTTTTATTATTATGTTATGTAGGTGCTTAGAAAAGGGACTGGAACTCTTTGTGAATCTCTTCTTATGGTAGAAGCTTTTAAAGCTAATATCATATTCCCTAATAAAGAAGAAGCAGAATTGAATAAGTTAACTAAACATGGTCATGTATTAGATCAAGAAACATATGTAGGTGGTCATGTAGAAGCATTGGAAAGTGGGGTATTTCGAGCAGATATTCCATGCCATTTTAAAATAGTACCAAACATGGTAAATGAATTAATGAATGGAGTTGAAAATGCTTTAAAGTATGCGATCCAAGAAGAAGAAAAAGTACCAATGGATATGGTAATCAACTTTGATGATATTGTAACAGAAATAAAAAATAAGTTACAATCTCTGAAGGATCATCCACTGAGACTTGAAAATCCTGTAATATATCACTTGGATGTTGGTGCAATGTATCCAAATATTATTTTAACTAATCGATTGCAGCCTTCTGCTATGGTTAATGAATTTGTCTGTGCTGCATGTGATTACAACAAACCTGGAGCTCTTTGCAAAAGAGAAATGAAATGGATGTGGAGGGGAGAATATTGTAAGTTACAAAATGTAATAAATTAAAAAGTAAGATTAGCTAGGTTTTGTTTACTTACTTCATTTCATTTTTGTTATTTAGTGGCTGCCAACATAGGTGAATACCAAAGAATTCAACAACAACTTGAGATAGAAAAATTCCCTCCAGTCTTTCCTGGAGGTCCTCAAAGAGCATTTCATCAATTGTCTAAAAAAGAACAAGCTACTTATGAAAAAAAGAGGCTTACAGAATACTCTAAGAAAGTATACAAAAAAGCAAAGATCACAAATATGGAAGAGAGAACTCAAATTGTCTGTCAAAAGGAAAATTCTTTCTATGTAGATACTGTACGAGCATTCAGAGATAGACGATACGAATATAAGGCACTAACTAAAGTTGCTAAACAACAAGTAGTAGCAGCTACAGCACAGGGTGATGCAGCTGATATTAAATCTGCTAAAAATAGAGAGGTTCTATATGATTCTTTACAGTTAGCTCATAAGTGTATTCTCAATTCCTTCTATGGCTATGTCATGAGAAAAGGGTATATATCATTTGTATATTCAAATTTATTTTTTAACAGTTTAAGTTTTTTTTTTTTTTTTTAAGTGATTGTATCTTTTATATTTACTTTCTATTTATTTGAATATTTTATATTTAATAGATCACGATGGCATAGCATGGAAATGGGTGGTATTGTATGCTATACAGGAGCTAATATTATCATGAAAGCTAGAGAAATCATAGAACAAGTTGGTCGACCATTAGAATTAGATACAGATGGTATTTGGTGTGTGTTGCCAGCATCATTCCCAGATAATGTGATTATTCATACTACTCACGCAAAAAAATCGAAACTTACTATTTCTTATCCTAATGCTATTCTCAACTACATGGTGAAAGTATGTTAAAAAATAATCATTTTATATTTTTAAAATTTCATTTATGTGTGTATATATATGTATATATAAAATTTGTGATAAATAGGAAAAATTCACTAATCATGTATATCATGAGCTTGTGGATTCTGAAAATATGAAATATGAAATAAGACATGAGAATTCAATTTTCTTTGAAGTTGATGGACCATATTTAGCTATGGTATTGCCAGCAGCAAAAGAAGAAGGAAAGAAGTTAAAAAAACGATATGCAGTATTTAATTTTGATGGTAGTTTAGCAGAATTAAAAGGTTTTGAGGTCAAAAGAAGAGGTGAATTAGAATTGATTAAAAACTTTCAATCTTCTGTTTTTGAATCATTTTTGCATGGTAAAACACTGGAGGAATGTTACGCATCTGTTGCTAAAGTGGCTAATCATTGGCTTGATATTCTTTATAGCAAGGTAAAAATTATTTTACTAATAATTATACATATATATGGATATTTTTGATAACATTCTGTATTATCTAATTTCAAAAATATATATTATTTAGTGTGCAAATATACCTGATATGGAATTATATGATCTTATAACTGAAAATAAATCTATGTCACGTAAATTAGAAGAATATGGACAACAAAAATCTATATCAATTACAACTGCAAAAAGATTGGCTGAATTTTTAGGAGATGAAATGCTTAAGGATGCAGGTTTAGCATGTAAATCTGTTATAGCTATAAAACCAGCTGGTGCACCTGTTACAGAACGGTCTCATAATTATTATTTTTTTATTTTATTTTTATACTTGAGTACATAAAAAATCAAAAATAATTAAATAGAAACTCACATTTATATTAAACCTATTATATCATTTAATTATATTTAAATATTATAGGGCTGTGCCTTTGGCTATATTTCAAGCAGATCCAGCAGTGAAGAAACATTATTTACGAAAATGGTTAAAAGATTCGAGTATACAAGATGATGATATACGTCAAATATTGGATTGGGGTTATTACATTGAAAGGCTTGGAAGTACTATACAGAAAATTATTACTATACCAGCAGCTATGCAAGGGGTATGCATATAAGAATGTTAGAAAAATATAAAAATAACGAAATTAAATTTTTTACGTTACTTGTTTTCTTTAGCTTACAAATCCAGTTCCAAGAGTCAAACATCCAGATTGGTTGCATAAAAAAGTAATGGAGAAAAATGCAACTCACAAGCAAAAACAAATTACCGACTTTTTTAACAAAGGAAATACATCTAATGTGGATAACAACGATAATAATTCGAGTATTGCAGAATCTTGTGACATAGAAGATCTACTAGGTAGAAAAGAAAGTTTTAAGGTACCCATTGCAAATGTTACAAAAAGAAAAAGAAGAAACAGTGAAGAGGAAGAAGATAACATTAAAAATAAAAGTTGGAAAGAAATATTAGGTGCACCACCTCCTAGGGGAACTACAAAAGTATATTCATATAATTAAATTAATTATTATTCAGTTTTCCATCTTATTAAAATCTGTTTATTTATATGTAACTATGCTTAACAGGAGGAACACTTAAAATGGTTGGAGTTTCACAAAAAGAAATGGCAATTTCAAGCTAAGCAAAGAGGACAACATGTTAAGAAAAAAAGTAAAATAGTAGATAATGAGATTGAATCTAGTTTTGGTGTAATAAGAAATCCTCAGTCTTCAACAACATTATCTGGCTTTTTACGACGTGCACAGAAAAAAATACTTCAGACGCCATGGCAAATTCTTGAAGTATATCAATTTTTTTCTTTCTTTTTTTTTCATAATTCTTTTATGTGTATTACAGAATTTAATTTTATTAATGATTAACAGTTGACACCAACAAATGAACCTGGCATGTTTCGATTGTGGATAATAGTAGATAATGATTTGCAAAGAGTACGTCTTGTAGTACCACGTATTTTTTATGTAAATAGTCGTGAAGTAAGACCTGATCCTGGTCCAAATCAATTATGGAAAAAGTGTTCCAGAATCTTACCACGATCGCGTAGAGTCTATAATCTTTATCAGTATTCAGTACCAGAAGCACTGTACCAACAACACAATCAGTAAGATATAATAATAAATCAATACACATGTAATCACGTAATTATACAATAGAATTGAGTATTGTAATTGTATATTTTTTTTAAAGGGGCTTGATATCGGATTTAACTAAACCATATATTGAAGGTATTTATGAAACTCAAATGTCATTAGAATTTAGAGCTATACTTCAATTAGGATGTGTGTGTATTGTGGATCCAAAGGCAATAAGAAAGATACCAGATGGATCTGATACATTTTTGTTAGAACAATTACAATTCAAAAGTATTGCTGTACAACCTTATCTCCAAGAGGTAATTTTACATTGCATATATAAAAAATTTTACATTGCATATATAAAAATGTTATTTTAGATATTTAAAATTAATGTATTTTCATTTAATATTATATAAACATTTTTTTTTTATTTTAGTGGGAATCAATTAATCATATATTTTTATATCATCATTGGAGTGCGAATCATCAAAGATCCTTATGGGGATTATTTCTAAGTGCAAGTAAACGAGCACATATATTTATTTTGGATTCAGTTTCATCCAACCAAATGCCAAATCTAAATGCATTATATACACACGAGAAGGAAATAACGTAAGCTTATATAATCTAGAATAAAATATAAAGAAATAATTTTTTTGTATTATTATTATAACGATGTTAAATATATTTATAGTATAGAGAAAATTGGAGAGGACAAAGTGAAAACACTACCTGATACAATGAAATTTGTAGTCAAGGTAGAAACAAATTTTCAACAAGTGTGTAGAGTATTACAAGCAGCATTACAAGCATATAAAAATGAAAGACATGGCAAAACAGTTGTAATCTTGCAAACAGCAATAGGTAAGTAGTCTATCATTTTACTTATTTCTTACATAAACATATTATTTATTAATAAATTTCATTTAATTGTTCATGACTTCCATATTTATATAGATAGAGCAACTTTAACTGCTGATATGCCTTTACTCCATGAATTCCCATTAATTAGTACACATGTTCGTGATGTTGAAAATTTATATAATACATTGGAATGGCAAAAATTGGGTGCTAAAATGATGATAAGACATTATTTAAAAATTCAACAAATAATAGAGTTAATGGTAGAACAATGCAGATTCTTTCATGTTCCTATTGGAAATATACCAGCTGATCCAACTCTTTTTGGAGCAGATTTATTTTATGCTAGACATTTACAGAAGAATAACTTTGTATTGTGGTGTTCTCCAACAGAGAAACCTGATCTTGGTGGTAATGAAAACGATGACAGCAGGTAATCTTTATTATATTTTCGTAATCAATAATTAATAATATAAATATTGTGAACACGAATAATGTTCTAAAAATTTACAGATTATTGAGTGCCTTTGAAGAAAGTACAAGTTGCATTATAAATAATGCAGCTACATATTCTAGTGTATGTGTAGAATTAGATATAGAGAGTCTTGCAGTAAACACATTATTGCAACATCATAATGTTCATATTATTGATGGTACTAATACATTTGTTGCATTTAGCAATATACAAAAAGCATCATTGCAGGTATTAACTATATATAATTCATGACATGTCAATTACATTTAAATGTGATTTTTTTTTACAATTACTAGGAAATGGTAGCAGGTGATACACCAGTTACCTCAATTCCAAGTTATGATGAAACTACATTATGTAGTCCTGCCTTTAAAATATTACAGATTATGGTAAATGCATGGTTACGTGATGTAACAGTATATAAAAATATCTTTGCAGATTATCAAATAATACATTTTTATAGGTAATTAGTAATACTATTGGAGTTATTTCAATTTTTTAATATATGTATATATATATATATATATTTTTAATATTTCAGATGGTTGCGTTCGCCTAATGCATTGTTATACGATCCCGCTTTATATCGTATATTATGTAATTATATGAAAAAATTATTTATACAATTGATAGCAGCATTTAAAAATCTTGGTTGTATCATTGTATTTGCAAATTTTAATAAGATTATTGTATGCACAAAAAAGAGAACATTATCTGATGCTTTAGGATATGTAGAATTTGTTGTTACTACTATACGCGACAAGGAACTTTTTCATAGCATTGAGATGACTTCTGAGCAATGTTGGGAGTATTTAATTTGGTTAGATTTGGTAAGTTATTTTGTATATCATATAATAAATAAAAAGGTGATATATCATATATATCATATATATCCGCAAAAGTCATTGTTATATCCTTATTTATAAACAGTATAATTATGCTGGCATAAGAGGAAAGATACAAAAAATTACTGATGAAAATGCTACACAAACTGATGATAATTGTGGTGAAAGAGATAATACTCCCAGAAGTTCTACTGCTGATAACGATAATAATGATGATGACACGGTATGTTTCAATTAGCAAATTTCACAGAGATTAAGGACACGTAAAATTGTAATATAAATTAGTAATTCTATTATTAATAACATTTAAATAAATCTTTCAGCCTGAAATTGCAATGAACTGGAACTTGGCATCTTATTTACCTAAAGAAGTAGCATGTCAAAGTACTTTTAATGCTATCATTGCAGGATACATAAGTGCTACTTATCAACATATATGTAAAAACGAAGAAACATCTGATAATCTTTTACATAAAAAAAGAACAGATTATAGTCAAGATTTTATTGCACCACTTGGGCTTGGTGCATTGGGAAATACAGCAGATTTTGCTAAAAAACTTATTTCAGGAGAAATGTCACAAAAACTTTTTCAGTCAGTATCTTATGTACATATAAAAATCGAGAATTTTTTTTTTTCGTATATTATTAATGTTTATAATATTAATTTTTATAGAATAATACAAAAAATACATAAAAAAATGCCAAAAAAAGTATTAACATCTCAAGAACATCCTGATTTAAATTTAGATGGCAAAGATAATAAAATAATTAATCCAGCACTTGAATTAATAAAAGCTGTATGCAAGGTATTATTTTTTATCTAATGTTTATATTAGTATGCATAATGAAATATATCAAAGTTTAAATTGAACTTTTTAATTATAGGTTTTATCTTTGGACAAAGAACTTGAGAACGAAGTACATGATTTACAAACAAATTTGTTGCGATTAATAAGAGTAGGTGGTTTTGGTGATAATGTTGAATGGAAAGATCCGTGCATATCTCTCGTATTACCCGAAATCATATGCAAAGGATGTAATCATACCAGAGATATAGATCTTTGTAAAGATACTTATGTACATGTAGAAAATAATAAGTATGTATAATAATATTATCGTATAATATCGTAATTATATTATAACGTTTATTAAAACAAGAAATATTTTTATTATCTTCAGGTGTACGTGGAAGTGCCCTCTATGCGAAACGATTTATGATAATAAAGAAATAGAATTTTTATTAATAAATACATTAAATCGCAAGAGTATGGCATATATACTCCAAGATTTACAATGCAGTAAATGTCTTGAAATTAAAAGAGGAAATATGGATGAACGTTGCACTTGTGGTGGTGATTTTAAAACATTGGTATGTGCAAAAGAAATTGCAGAGTATGCAAAAAAATGTAAATCTGTAGCTAACAAGTGTCAAATGAGTATTTTAGCAGAAATGGTCAACAAAACAGGACTCTTGTCATGAGAAGTTTAATATTTTATTGGTTTTTTTTCTTTTGTATGTTTATAATACTATAATAATAAGAATAATGGGATAATATAATCTCTCTCAGATTATTTATTTATTATGTATATATATATTTTTACAATGAACATTTTAATATGTTGAATGATTTTTTTATACATACATTTTCTACCTGAAGATCATATTGGTATATTTAACTTTTTGATACTCCTGAATCTATTGGTGGATCTAAAAAATGCAAATTAATAAATTGAATATTATATTGGTTATTTATATAAAATGTTTTCAAATTTTAATGAAACATTGGTCAAGTCACACAACATACCAGTAAAAGTAAATTTTGGGAAACTTGTCATATCTGTGCCAGGAGAACAACCATATTGAGTAGCGAGTATTTCTAATTTAGACTTTCTTTCTTGTTCAATTTCTGGAGTTGGGTCAACTAATTTTCCATCTCTGCATTCAGAAATAAAAATATTAGTAACTTCCTGATTTAGTAAACTAGATTTATTAACTTCATTTCATAATTAATAAAGAATCAAACATAGTATGAGAAGATAAATGTAAAGAATGATAATTGATATATAACACTTACTTGCTCTTGCTATTATATTCTCGAATTTTATCTATAAAAAGTTGTTGTATGGGATCACTAGCCTTTTGGAGAGCAGGTGCTACTATTCCTATATTGCGTTTGAATATTTTAGGAATATTTGGAGTAAGACGTAACCTCAACATCTTTATCTAAAATCAATTATGTTGTAGGATATTAATTTATCAAAGTAGAAAAATTTAATTAAAGATATAGAAAATATAAAATCTTTGTATCACACAATTATTTGTTATTTCTTTTATATTTTATAAGAAATAAGAATGTCGTATGTATGAACCACGGACACATTTAATCTTACGTAATAAATACTATCATTATACAAACTTATTATGTATTTATACGAACGGTGTAATAAACTTTACGAGTTACTGAATAAAAATATTAAAACAGTATAAAACTTCAATGTCTTTTGAATAATATAAAATTTGCTCACATTCTACTTAATGAATGAAAAATAAACGCAAATGCACTACACACACTGTAGCCAGTTTAATTTACCGAATAGTCGCTGCATGATCTTATCGCCACTTGTCATTGGTATAAAACTTACGCATGCGTAGTAATGACCAAATAAATATAATTTCGAGATATCGATATGATTTTATTATCACATGAGTAAATAAAATGGTCTTTATTGGTATTGTATCTATACTTTTTTTTTTATAATAATCTTTTCTTTATATAATCTAGTCTTAATTTATAATAATCTATATTTATACAAATAAGAGAAATCATTCGATTTCATATTCAGTATAACCTATGAACAAAACTTCGTGTCACCAATAGCAGACGATCACACCAAGTAGAGCCAATAAAATCAATAATTTGGAAAGATTAATTTAATAGCTAAATGAAAATTAATTCGAGATATTAAAAAATATGTTTAATATATATTATTTTATGGAAAAAATTCACTGGAATTACCATTTCCAGCATTGCCACTACTAAGAAAACTCCAAACTGTTATTGATCTGACGAAGGATAAGAATTGTACGTGGCTCCCTCCTTTAGTGATGCTGTTCAACAACAATTCGTGGGCTCCGTTATTAATTAAATGAATTCTTTTTACAGCTACGCTAAGTATATTAAAATTTCTTAAATGAGGAAGTTAGAGTCGCAAGAACCATGGGGTGCCGATCGTTTAGAAGCTCAATTGGAGGCTGCTCGCGATGGTCTAAGAGGTCTCGATCGAAGTATTCGAAAAATTTTGGGCCGGGACCTACCTGACGGTGAAAACGGACCGATACAACCTCCTCCCAGGTTAAACATACCCTAATATTTATTCCGTTAAATGTAAAAAAATTGCCGATTTTAATTCAGTATACTATTATTTGTGAAATATGTTTTCTTTGCACATAAGAATACATTTGCAATACGTGTTTGGAAACATAACCTAAATGTCCCAATAATATATAGCAATATTAGTATTTACTATATCTACATTTAAATCTCAATCAGTAAATTAATTTAATAATTTAAAAGATTATATAATAAAGTTGATTCTTAGAGAATCTTATAAAATATAAAATGTATTAATTAATTGTATTATTAGCAGACTTTCTCAAAAACGACCATTGCAAGAAGATCGTCGACGAGTCGTATCAGATTTCATAAATAATGAAATACCGGGTGCAAAAAGGCGTTGGCAAGCATCTAATGGAGAACCAAAAACGGTTTTTAGTCGTTTGAGTGCTCGTGTTCCTTCAACTGCCGATGACAGTGCAGATGAAGATGATACTGCTATTAAGGTAAAATTCCTCTTCTATAACATTATATTGTTACCGTTTTATATAGAACTATAGATCTTTATGTTTGCTTTTTATAGCCTGCTGTATCATCGAGAGTAATTGCTACACCCAGAGAAATTCCTTCGCGTCAAGAAGTAATCAGAAGAGAAAGAATAGATGAACGTAGTCGACAAAGGAATAAACGAATGTTTGGCGCACTTTTGGGTACTTTGCAAAAATTTAGATTAGAAGAGACCAAGTTAAAAGCAAAGGTAGATAATGAACATAAATTAGTTATGTTAATTTCTAAAATCAAGGCTTTTCTTTTAATATGATTGCAGGAAGATAAAAAAGCGGAAGTAGAAGCACGAGTAGAAGAAGCACGAAGAAGAGAAAAAGAAGAATTACGGCGAGAAAGACAACAATTATTTTTATCGCGTAAACGACAATTAGCAGAAGTACGAGCACTAGAAGCAAAGCTAGCGCGGAGTCGACAATTCCAAGATTGGCGTGCTGCGCAATTACCACTTGCTTCGTTCATAAAGACGCGTAACCAACCTTCTATATACTACATACCAAAACGAAAAAATCCTCAGACTGAAAGTTTGCTCGCCCAATCTGCGAAAGAACTTCATGGTTCGTATCTATGTTACTTTTAATTGTAAACATATCTTTTGTTGTAGTCTTTTTAACAGTATTATCGTTCAATAATTTTTTTTCTTTTCTCTTTTGTTTTTTTTCCATTTATTGCAGAGGAAATTGAAAGAAGAGAAAAAGCTTTGCTCGAAGAACTTGAATTAATAGAAACACAAATAGGCCTTGGGAAACAGCAACAAAATTTTGACGGAAGTACATCTTTGAATGCACCGGAAGAAGTATCTCAAACTGTAGAAGAAGGAGAAGAAAATCGTGATCCAAATCCGGAGAATAATGTAGAAACGACAAAAATAGAAGATTTAGATGTATCGATTAAGACGGAAAAGGATGAAAATGTTGTTGAGAATGCGGTTGAGAAAAACGATGAAAAACAAGTGGACCAAATCAAAAAGGACGAAAACAATGGCTAGCATTAAGTATTCATATTCAGTTTGTACATATAACGTACATTAGATGGTCCAGTCAAGAGAATGGAGCTTTTTTATTTAGTATTTTTCAATAAAGCACATGGTTTTGTCTCTGGAATCAAAAGGTAAAGAAACAGAAATAACATAGATACGGAATTGATGTTCAAAGAAACTTTTATGTGAAAAGATCACGATTCTGTTATCCTTGTGCAAATAAAAAATATCTACTTTTAGAATTTTCACGACATTGCAAAGGTATTAACAACGTATCGCGTTTAATTTTCTTTTTATTTGGCTATCTATTTAGAATCTTAATGTTTTAACTTCAAATCTTTTTCAAAATTATATAATTTACTATTTTCAAATAATTATATATATATATACACTTCACATATAGAATACATAAAAAACAAGCAACCGGTGATGGTTCATTCTCAACAATCAATAAACAAAATTCGAAATATTTTTCATATACATATGCAAGCTGTACAAGCTTTATCATTCTTCTTTAAAGGTAATTCGACTTTTTTGCTTATTTTTTTTCTTTTTTTTTTTTTAATTCGTGGACATTATATCGTCTTTACATGATGTATTCATGCCGATGAGAATGTAACTACACGTTATCAGAATATAGGGTACAAACAAAATATGTGCAATATATTCTGCAATAGAAATAATTTTCTTCGTAATAAATCCTGCGATAGGCGTGGACCATCTAAGCGCGAATTAATCCGACAAGTCGCTCGGATGATACAAGAAAAAAGTGATCACAGTCTCGATTGGTGTACACTTTGGAAGTCTGCTTTCTTTTTTTATCTAACGTTCGTTATATTCGAAGAAGCACAAAAAGTGTAAAATATATATGTATTATATATATATATATATATATATAATACGTATATATTAATATATGGAGCAGAAACCACAGGAATAAAAGACACCTTAGAGACTGTATACTCTTTTTTCTGTCACCAGTAAAAAAAAAAAAAGAAAAAGAAAAAAGAGTTCTTCAGCATGATTGTATAACGTGGATTCTTGATACAGTAAAATTCTCCTCTTGTATATTCTCATATTGTTTTCTCTTTTCATTATACTTATACTTCATAAGATACATGAATTTATATCATTAAACATTTCTAAACGTCTGTAAGGATAAGTAGGGACGCGAATAAAAAATTTCATTAGATTTGATGATTGAAACGATACAATTTTTATATTCTAATTTGCATTCACATAAGTGTACGTAAATCAATATGCACGTTCGTCCTGAACATTTAATCAACAAGAAAGATTAAAGAAAAGAAAGAAGGAAAAAAAAAGATAAAAAAGATGAAGAAGAAATTGAGAGAAAAATAACTGATTCTCGAATGCTTGAAGTAAGTTTCGTCACGAGGAATTCGATATTTTCAACGAAAAAGATTAAAAAAACCTATTCACATAAAATATTATATCAAGAAAATAGACTCGAGGAGAGCTTGGAAAATACGACAATTGGGCGATCAAAGGAAAACGTCAGGGATATCATCCGAAAAGTGCGTCGTATTTTGATTGCTCGTGTTACGCTTTCTCTGAAAGAAAGGAAATAAAAGAGAAGGGTTGCTCTCAGAGAGTGAGAGAGAGAGAGAGAGAGAGAGAGAAAAGAGGGAGAGAGCAAGCGAGGGGGCGGAGGTGGGTGAGGTGGTGGGAGTTAAACGTTTCACATTCATTTAGCAATTTACACAATTTAGAAGTCGATGGCATTAGGTCTCTACGGATACGTGGAAGGCGGCTCCAACCTCTATCCATCCTCATAATAACCGTGCTAGAGAGGGTGGGGATGGCACGAGAAAGAGGGAAAAGGGGATGAGAAGAAGAAAAAGAAGAAGAAGAAAAAGAGGAGGAGGAGAAGGAGAAGAAGAAGAAAGAGGTGGAGGTGGAGGAGGAGGAGAAGGAGGCGTTCCGCCATGCAAACTCGGAATACGGCTAATGTGTCTCCGCCAGGCAGTTCTTCGAGAAAAGGGAAAAGAAAAGGAAGTAGAGATTCAAAAGTCGACGTCGACGTCGGCGTCGGCGTCGGCGTCGGCGTCGGTGTCGGCGTCGGCATCGGTATCGGTATCGTCGACGACGAAGGAAAGGAAGAAAGGGTGTATATGAGAAAGAAAGAGAGACAAGCAAGGGTGTGGGCGCGCAGAAGCGTGAAGCGTGCGCGACAAGAGAGACAAGCACTCTGAGGAAGAAACATGAGAGGAGCCGACACGAGGCCAGGGGTCGTCGAGCTATTTGTACCGCCGAATGTAAAACGGGGAAAGAGGCAGGCCGCTTTGCCACCACCGCGATGTCTTCGTCGTCTTTTGAAAGAGAGAGAGAGAGAGAGAGAAAGAAAGAAGGAGTACTGAGACTTTCTTAATTATGTGCTCCGCCTCTCTCTCTCTCTCTCTCTCCCTCTCTCTTTCTCTCTTTCTTTCTTATTTACTCTTATGACTTCGAGACTGGTATGCAAAATAGTGATATACAGGGTGTTTCGAAAAGTTATTTGATATAAGAACATTTTATGGTATTCGCTAATTTAATATATATATATTTATTTATTTTTATATATATATATAAATATTTAATGACTATTTAGGTTAAAGAATGAACTTGCCGGTATTAAAAAAAAATTTTCTTATTTCTCTGTTTTCGAGAACTTTCATTCTAATTATAAATTAAAGGTTCGCTGAACGCTCGTCACCGCAAGAGAAGGAGACAGAGAGAAACTTCTTAGTTTCGCCAATTTATATTAGCTGCATTTCCATCATGGCGCAGCTCCTAATCGAGCGAAACGCGTTCACGGTGGCGTCGTACCGTAGGAAGAAACATCACGAGGAGAAGATATTGCCCCTGTATTTTAAGGATCCTATAGGGAAGACGAACGAGTGTAGGTACTTCATCGCGCTTTCGCGATAGCTATTAAGTATTTCTTATTCGTTAAATATCTAGAAAAATTAACATGTAACTTATGTTATCAGTTTTTTCCACTCGTCCCCGCTCTGCCTTCTTTCTTTCGGTGATTGCACGACAAGTTTAAAACTCGCGCCAGACAATCAAAATGGCTGCCGTGGATCGAATGAAAATTTGTTCTCATTCACATTTTGATAAGAAATAATGAGAACGAGAGGGGAAAGCTGACACCCTTCGATGGTGGTTTCTGAAGAACGCGCAGTAATAACGAGTTTCCACTTCAATCGTGCTCCTGTCGCTCCTTTTAAACTAGTATAATAGAATACCCGTGGGCGGAGTAGGAATGAACGTTCGAATTTCAAAGGGACGGCTTCCAAACGCCGTAACGACTGGCCTTCGTTATATTATGTGTGTCTAAATGTCCAAAAAAGAAAAGAAACATAACGTATACATAGAAACGACTCTACCAAGGACCCCCCTTTTACGCGGAAGCGTCTTTTGCTTCTACGCTTTTATGTTCAATCTCTGTAAAAAATTATGGATTCATTTTACAAAGGAGATTGCGCGACCAATTTAAATATTGTTCTATTAATATTCTGTTATTGGTATGGTCTCTTTCTCTCTCTCTCTCTCTCTCTCTCTCTCTCTCTTTCTTTTTATTGACACTCGATGCGATAAAAAGAAATTATATATTAATTGTAGTTGTTTAGGATTTAATAACAATTCCTTTTCATTCGCAGAAAAATACATCATATTTACTTACCTGCTTAGAGAGATGAACCGTGATTGGCTACTCTGTTTGCGGCCTTCCAAGCTAGGACCGCCGAGAGTGGGTGTTCAACATCGTCGAAGAGGTGGGATTTCACGCTCGATCGCTTCTGATTGGACGAAGTAGGAGCGTCTGCTTTTATAATCTTTATACGAAGGGTTAACTCCTTTTCGTCGGCTCGTAGAGTTACAGAATTATTACGCGTTAAATTCTATGCATGGCGTATTTCTTCCTCGAAATATCCAAATTTGCTTTTTACGATTATATGACGTATATGCGTTCATAGGTACATACATACATACACACATACATACGTACGTACGTACGAAGAGGATAAAACGATATATATATGTATATATACATATATATTTAAATCGAACAAAAGAGACACGAAGCTCTTCGTAATAATTAAACATCATATATTTATTAAAATAACACGTTATATCGCGTACTGATTTTTGGTATTAATCATCAACTCAAACATGTTGAATACTGGTAATACGTGTGTTAAGTACGCACGACGTGATATGATTGGTCGTAAAAGACACGAAGTTAATACTTTCTCAAAGATCGTTGTTTTATCTATAGATACGTTTCTAAACTAAACGAGAAGAAACGTGTAATTAAGTGTAATTATGATATAAAGGCACGTTAGGTTTTCTTTACTAAAAAAAAACCAATTCATTCATCATCAATTCATTTTGATTTCAAACGTATTACCCTTTTTTGGCACCAATTAAGAAATGATGTATTATGTTTAAACACGATTTCTTTTCTTACCTTTTCAATAAGTATACATATTTGTAATATGTATATAAATAGAGTCTCGTATGTACGACAATTATCTCTTAACGTTTGTTAGAAACAAATATTAAAGATCTTGTATAACGAGCAATCACATAACGTACCGGCCATTGAATTTCATAAAAATTTTATCAACGGCTACCAATGATATAGTACGATAAAAATGATGTGACGTAGGTTTTTTTCAAAAATAATCCATGGACAAAAAAGATTCTCCATTTGTAATGACAAATAACCAACCGACACTTTCACCAGATCACGTATAATATTTTTTTCAAAAATCTTCATCGTCATCGTAGCTACCATTTGGAATAATAAAAAAATTGATCTGCGATATCATAGTTTTTCATAGTCTCCTTCGCATATCTACGTGTAAATATTTAGTGCACTTCACTGAAATATCACTTCGTTCGTCTACGCAAACACGTATCTATCTACTTAATAATCATTTCATTGGTAATTTTCGATAGAAAGTTAGAACGCGAAACGCGTAGTAAAGAAAAATAGAGAATGAAGAAAAGAGATACCTAGAGATAGTCTTTGGTATTTAGGATATTGGCGATTAGAGTACCTACTTTCAAATTGGGTTTGTCGATTACGTATCATCGAATCGAATCTACGAAAGGCACTGTTTCTTTCTACAAAGTCTTTTTCAATTCACACAGCTCATTATTGATTTGAGTTGAATAACGATCATTGAATAACGATGAACACATACCGAGAAAATGTCTATCGACCGTTAATTACACGGGCTGGCAGGTTGACTACTCGATAGTTGCATCATTATTGGTTGAACCGAAAGAACCGGCGAGAGAACGGGCGAGCCGGCCGCGAGCGGTCTCACGCTATCTGGATGATGATGATGATGATGATGATGGTGATAGAGCGCGGAAGCATAATACTGCTGTTGTTGATGATGATGGTGATGATAATGATGATGATGATGATGAGCTTGATAAGGGAGACTTTGGTACCCACTTGGTGTCGTTTCTCTGTTATTATTGCCGAGACTATCGCAACTGGCATTACTACTACCGTTATTGCTGTCGTCGTTATTATTATTATTACTGTTATTGTTGCTGTTATTGCTCCCTGAGGTACTGTCGTTATTCTGCCGATGATGCAATTGATCGTGTTGCTGTTGCTGTTGCTGCTGCTGCTGCTGCTGATGATGATGATGATGATGATGACGGTGGGAAAGATCGTGGTAGCTAACGTTGTTGTTGGTGATGTGACTGTTATTGTTATTGTTGAGAAGGAAGCTCGTGCAAGCGGGTGAATCAGGCAAGGAGAAGGTGGTACTTGGTGTGCCATTCGCAGTGACGCCAATCGATAAAATATCCTGGACAGTGTGAGGACTCGGCCATTGAAGAATACCAGCTGTTGCTGCTGCAGCTGCTGCGACCGCCATTGTTGCTGTCGTCGTTGTCGTCGTCGTCGTAGTTGTCGTCACTGTTGTTACTGTTGTTGATAGTGCCGTCAGTGTTGCGGTTGTTGCTGCTATCGCTTGGATCTCACCACTGGTGTATATCAAGGATGCTGACGATGACGTGGACAGCTTGATCGCCGTTGACGTACCAACTGGAAACGCAGCGGTACCAAATTGGTAGGAGGTTCGTTTCGTATATGTATAGGCCGCGCTTCTATCAGGACGGAAGAAAGAGGTGAGACTGTTGCCTGACATCCCGCGAGCTCACTGCTAGAACTGAATGTATACTACAGGTTTGCGATGGACGCATGTCGCTTCATTCATTCGCTCACGTTGTAATTTAATGATGAACTCTTCTTCGAACTTTTTTTTAGAATGATTTGATTCTTTCTAAAAAATGTTATTTACACTTTTAAAGAACGTACAAATACTTTTAAAGCCACCCTAGATATCTATCGTCTATGTCTACATTATATTATATTCGTCATATTAATTGATCAAACGTCGACAAAATTCATTTCTAATCCGTGTAAATCTCTATTTAATCTCTATTAAGTAGGTATCAACTCTTAATTTAGAGCTCTTATTTAAAATTGATAAATCGACGAGATGTGTGCTTACGAAATTATTAATATCTCTACTTTCCTGTGCAATTAATCACTAATGTTCGGATTAGACTAATCTGCTAACTACTTAGTCAAATACCCACTTGATCAAGCAGTTAATAAGAGCTCAGAATATTCTTCAAATAGATGTATCCCGACAGGCGATAATGGAGGCTCTCACGACAAAAAAAATTGTAGCGGTATACCGACCTTGATGATGATGATGATGATGATGGGTTGGCGAGGGCGTCGGATGATATGGTGCTGGTGGATACGGAACAGGACACAGTGCTGCACCAGCGGCAGCCGCTGCGGCTGCATAAAGATGATGATGATGATGGGCTGGATGATGCGGATGATGATGCATCGTCGTGCTAGTCCCAACCTTATTCCGTAGTATCCTTGATATGCTCGAAACCGATGGCACGTTGTACTTGTCGCAGACACCGTCGGACAGCAGACGGTCTCTTATCTCCCAAGCGAATATACCAGGGTCCTTAAGTTTAAGTTGTTTTATATATTGCACGACTTTTGGTGTGGTGACACGTGGTTTGCTTCCACCGATCGCACCAGGCAATATACTTCCAGTTTCGTGGTAACGTGCGAGTATTTTACTGACGCATCCATGGCTGACTCGGAGTTGTCGCGAAATGTCGCAGGGTCTGATACCCAATTGAGCTAACTCGACTATTCTCAAACGTACTGCGTTTGGTAGTGGTCTGCCATTCACAAACACTCCACCCAATTGGTTCACTTCGCCGTATTGTTGTTGCTGTTGCTGTTGTTGCTGCTGCTGTTGTTGCTGCTGTTGTTGTTGTTGTTGTTGTTGTTGTTGCTGATGCGGATGATGATGTTGATGCTGATGTTGATGCTGATGCTGCTGTTGCTGCTGAGTGCCGATCTCGCCAGCGCTTTCTGTGAATACATAAGAAAGACAATTTCTTGTGTGTCCCTTGTGAATATTGGTTTAAGTTTTATTGTATTTAACGTGTTACCTAGGAATATATATATATATATATATATATATATATATATATAATGTATAATAAAGTAAAAT
This sequence comes from Vespula vulgaris, assembly GCF_905475345.1. Taxonomy (NCBI): domain Eukaryota; kingdom Metazoa; phylum Arthropoda; class Insecta; order Hymenoptera; family Vespidae; genus Vespula; species Vespula vulgaris. The sequence continues at coordinate 2,221,931 of NC_066591.1, read as the reverse complement.
AGACGTTATTCTTCCGATTGACTTTTTAAGTTTCATTCAAAAAGAGAAAATAATGAATGCTTCTTGTTCGTTAAATGATATACACTCGTTTCCTTTACACTTATCAACGGTTCTATTCATGACGAGAGCCGACTTTAATGTGGATTTCTTTCGATTGTCTCGATAACTAAGCGAATTAATTTCTAGAAAGAAAATTCAAGACGCATCAGCGGACTCGGCAAGGATAGTCACTTTTTGCGTCACATAAAGATGAATCGTGTCCCGAAAGTTATTAGTCTTTTGACGTATACTCAAGGGAATATAATATTTGAATAAGAAAATATTCTGACAATAAGTCAAGACATTCGTAAAGAAATGAAAATGATCTTTTTTCTTCTCTCTTTTTTTCTTTTTTTTTTTGAGAACTAAAAGATATCAATGAATACATCAAATACATCGTTAAAATAGGAATCTAATTTCGTCTCTAATTCTCTCCTTTTTCCCAAGATCTTTCTAATCTCATTCGTCCCGTTATCTGAACGTTCCGAGATCGATAAGAATGACAATAAATAACAGCGATAATGATACATACATGCATTCTTATCCGTCGTATTAGGTATATCTACCTTCTGCCACGATTACTCGTTTTAATGAGACGCAGATGTACAACGTTTGGCAATGAGGTAACTCAAGACCGTGCGAGACTCGCGTTAGTCCGTATCGTCTTACCGTAAAGCTTAATTAGCAAATGGTTACTCCACGGACAGGGAATCGTCCCTAGTCGCATTCCAAATCCACCGAAATTCTATTTCTCCTGATTAACCGAACGTATAGCGATCTTTCGAGCAGGAACGACAGGAAGCTCTATCTTTAAACCAGAAAATCTTCACATTTTCTTTTTCTCTTTTACTCTCTCTCTCTCTCTCTCTCTCTCTCTCTCTCTCTCTTAGACACACATTCCAATTACGTCGAAAACAAGTGACACATGTTCTCCCGATTTTCCACATAAGTATATTCTGTTCACGTAGAATGTACGAATTTATAAACCCAACATCAGCCCCCTCCCCAGTTGCAATAGTACCTCAAAGTCAATTCAAATTATATCTTCATTTCCGAAATTCGTTTGACATTTCATCGTTCAAATTGAAAACTCGATAAACATTCTGATGAATCGAATTTCATTGTTATCTCATCTATGAATTTTTTTTGAAATCAATTTTATAAAAGGCAATATATATATATTTATATATATATATATTTATATATAGGTATATGTATATGTAGAAATATATTATGTTATTTTGTTAATAAACGTCAGTACTAAAGGAGAGAGAATGGGTAACATACGTACGTACGTGTATTTTATGTAGACATTTATTTCTATACCTACGTCTATTTTACGTTGACTTGCTCTTTCTGTGACCGCCATGTTTATTTGCTCTCCCATATGTAAGTACTTACTTAGGTACTACTTGTTCCATACGAGAACATTTCTCTTATATCTTTCGATTTTGTAAAAAACATTTTTCTTTTTTTTTCTTTCGTACCTTCTTGAATATTTTTTAAAATCCAATCAATTTCATTCTTTTTTATATATACATATATATATATATATATATATATATATATATATATATATCAGGAAATATAAGGCGACTTTGGGTAAGCTCTCGAAGAGGATACGATAAATAAGAAAAGGTCGACGTAAAGGGAACCCTTTTGGGTGCCTCCTCTTATTCCTGGAAGAAGAGTTTCGTCGGAGGACGGAGCTCTCGAAGCCGCCGAGGGTCAGAGGGTAGGGTTGGGTAGAGTTCAGTGAGAGAAGGAGGGGTTAGGGAGGGATGAGAGAAGGTTGGGGAGACCGTTTTTGCGCGTCAACTGCATCGTCATTTTTTTCTCCATCTCTTTTGGCCCTCGCCTTTTAATGACGATCCTGAATCTCCGTAAAGCAACGCACGGTACATTAAACGCGCTGAGTGATTCCCCTCTACCGTCGGGATGCTGCTGGACCGTATTCCTCTTTCTCTCTTTCTCTCTCTCTCTCTTTTTCTCTATTTTTTTCTCTCTTCTTACTTCTTCTGTACGAGACCATTCGCGTCGACCCGATTGTCTCGACGTTGATTCGCTAAAATTTCTAGACGTCCAATGTCATCGTTCAACTCATTCAATAATTTCAATTTATTATCTAATATTTTAGTGACGAAGTGTAAGATTTTTTAATCGATGATCTGTCTCGACATATATATCTGTTTTATAATTTAAAAAATGATTGATCTTTATTTAGAAAACATATTGCTATATACCTAAATTATTTCAATCATTATAGAAAATAAGTATTTGTTATTAATTGCTATTGGATAAATTACTCTATTGGATACTTATTATTTATTATAAAACATATTACCTACTCCTTGTAAATTGATTGATTATATAAATAGTATTCCATTATTGTTACACGTGTGTAAACGTGCGTCGTTTTTTATTTTATTTAAGATAAAGTGCTAAAAGAAAAAAAGAAGAGAAAATTGAAAAACGGGACGTATTGTCGTTAAAAGCCGTCTCGCATCTCTTCCTTCATCTCGATAAGCGTTTACGCACACACTGACGAGAGTTAAGCCGTGGCCTTCTTAAGTCAAATGTACATGTATTACACGAGTGTAAAATGACTACACGCGTCGGAGCCTTTGAGCACGACCATTCATCACCGCTCACCAGAAAAAGTCTAATAATATTACGCGATCGTCTGTGTTTATATGCGTGTATGCGTGTATTTGTTAGTGTAGTGGGCGTGCGGATGCGACGATTTCTATCCCGTGAAAACACGTATACGTGTATTCGTCTGTGTATTCGTGCAAAATAAGTCTAACTCGCGTTTCCGTAGAACGCATTCGGATGATGCGCCCACTCGATCTTCTACGACGAATTTGTTCAGGTACATCCGTTATCTCGAGCATAGTTTATCGACTTTGAATTTTATCTTCCTACTGAATAAAACGCATGGGGAAGTATATTTTGCGTTTAATTATCGTCTATTTGTCATCTATTAATCATCTATTCGAATGTATATACTTTTAATCTATGCATGTATATACTTCTAATTAAATTATACATGTGTATAATATATAAGGCATTTAACCATTAAGAAAAGAATGAAAAATAAATGCTAATGTATAGTAAAGTATATTTTATGTAGATACATTAATTCTATATCATATTTTTTTTTCTTTTTTATATATAATTTACTTACTTGTTATTTTATATATATATATATATATATATATATCTATTTATTAAATTATACGATATTATACGATATGTATAATAATATGCGATCGCTAGGATACAGTTGATCTGAAACGGCGTTCTCTCGATATAACTCAAAAAAGTACTCAAAATTGGATAAAAGGAAAATTTATTAAGATGGAGGAGAGAGCAGGAGAGAGAAAGTGAAAGATAGAAAAAGAGAGAGGAACCATAGGCGTAGGTAGAAGAGTGTAAATGCGGAGAGTGTAGGAGAAATGGGCGGGCACGATCTCACGTGATGGATGTCAGTGTCACCCGTTGAACATATGTCCCCGCTTATATGGATGCTCGAAACGCGGCCGGTGTTTGTCTACCATCTAACTCGCTAATTATCGAGCCCGGCTTGCCCCTTTGTCGGTATATCTTAGCTTTTATAGAAACGAATCTTTGATTTTGTTTTCACGATAATTCGTTCGCACGTGTCGTTGATTAGTTCGCGCATCTCTAACCGCGTTTAACATTTTTCTTTCATTTTCGCATAACTTTCTTATGTTCGCTGATGATTAAAACAATTTTCGTTTAGATCACCGACGTTTCTCGATAAATGTCGCTCGATTTATAATCTCCTCGTTCGCGATTGAACGATGACAAATATAAAACTTAGGGGGAAATTAAAAAATCCATATATGACGTGTGTTATATTCTCATATTTTGATGGTGTCAATTTCAAACGCCAATTCATCTATCGTTTATGTATGCGAGTGTTCAAAATAGCACTTGTCAAGTCTCATCGCGTAAAATTCATTATTCCGAAAGATCTCATATATTGGGAGCCGGCCAAATCGTTGCGTTTTTACTGTGATATTCTTGACAATGATACAAAAGACAGTTTCGATTGACGATACATATAGGACGTTCTTTAGAATGTGTTTTATCTATTACCAGATAGGATATTAAAAATGACAAAAATCATGTAACAGATATCGATCTAGAAGAAAACAATAATTACAATAGACAAATTGAAAATTTGTCTTTACATGTAAATGACAGGTAGAAGAAAAAGTGATTGGAATACATCAGTATCGACTATATTTAAGAAAGCATTTTATTTATTCCTTCCTCCTTTCTATTTTCTATCTTCGTCTCCCGTTTCTATAACCCTCCCTGCGCACCTAAAATATATCCGTGCAAAATATATCCCGCATGTACGTTGGATTGGTGTATTCGTGTGCACGCGTGTTGGTAGCGAGCTCGCATCTGGGATACGCGATGACAGTGGTACCGAAATATATTCGATCGAGGAACAAAAAACTTTCGTGCCCCCGACGAAACTTATTCCTTTTTCCTCGGCAGTCAAAGTGGGAGCGCGCGTTTCACGTTTCGGCAAAGAATCCTTGCGGTTCGATCCGCGGTACGAGTTTATCTTTTATGACGAGTCAACGAATTCCGTCGTTGCCTACATCAAATTTTCAGATAATTTTATTACACAGCTACCATTGGTATAAAAAAATTATGTAAATTATATATTACTTATGTACTACTTCGTCTGAATTATACTAGCTACCATTTCTTTTTCTGTGTTAACGTTAAACGATTTTTGTTTTGTTAGAGTCATGATTACTCTTCCTTTTATCATGGGTTTCATTTAACCGAGCAAATGAAAATTGTCTTCTTAGACTGAGACTCGTCTATTGCTCATGAGTCATCTTATTATTTCACTATAATAAATCTTTAGAATGCAACATTAAGAAGCTCGTTCTCTTATGGCAAGTAGCCAATCGTTGTTCCCTTGCGAGAAGTCACGAGACGTCTGTGCAAAATTTCATTGGTAATCCAAGCGAGGGAGCAATATAACGGGCACGTCGATGATTGAACGAAGGAGTCTTTTGACGAATGACATGATGATAGTTCGGTACGTTGCGCGTTTAATAGGACGTGAGAAGTACGGATAATTCATAAATACCGCGTGATGTCGCATTCGTTAGTTATTTCTCATATTTGCGTGGTATCACGACCATCCGAACAATTCGTTTCGTCTCTCTTTTTACTGGAACATGGAACATTTATCTAAGACTTTGTATTCGACGTTATATGATAAGTCATTAGAAACGGATAGTTTAAATAATTCCTTAATTTAATAAGAAAAAAGAAACGAAACAAAATAAATCTCTTACGAATAGGAATTAGAAAACTAACAGATTTACAAGAAATATTTGGACTACATCGATATAATAGTATACATACATATTACAGTAGCAGAAAAGAACGTAGCAGTCAGAAATGGATTCCAAAGTTAAAACCTGAGAATTCTTCGGGAGCCAACAGAAATATTTGCGGAGTCCTTTGTCAACGGGATTTCGACCATTGCCTGAGCGCACTTTAAAAGCCACATTCCTTGTTTAACCGACACAAATATTACTAATTGAACGTTAATAAATCTGTAAACATGTTCTGGTCCCGCTATGGAAAGGACTCATCGAGTTCACCTGGATATCTACTTTGTCCTCGTGAATTTCTCTTTAAATTGGAAAACGTTCGTCCCAAATGGAAGAACAAAAGAAGGGACAATACTTAATACTATAATGACGAGAGAAAGAGATGGAAAGGATAGAAGTAATCTTTTACGATCTTTTCCAATTTTTTCCAATATTTTTTGAAAGAAATTCGAAAGACAGAAACAAAGAAAAACAGAGAGAAAGAGAGAGAAAGAGAGAAAGTTTAATTTCTTATCATTGCAAGACACGAATAGATAAATAGGTGAATGAACGACTAGACTATAGAACCTAAGTGATAAATCCAAAGGTGAAGATAACACAATACTGTACAATAATTTATAAAATAATAGGTTATAAAATTTTAATGATGAATTTCTTTCGACTAAAATTTTGTAGTTCTTCTCGGATGAATATCTCGACGAGTCCCTTTTGAATATTCGAATCCTCTATCTTGGCCGTACGTTTCCAATATATCAGACTACGTATCGAGGTCTTGAACTATAGTCGCGACTGCACGTATGTGGATGTATTGGTGTCAATGACTTCGAAGATTCTTAACGTCACAGAGGAAAAAGCGGAGGCCGATAATGATAATACTTTTAAAGCGTTCATCATCTCAAGACCCAATGTATGTATTATTTAGCAGAATCGTTTTAATATTGTAATCGTCGATCTCTCTTATTAATTCCCGATGTTACCAAGCCGATTATGCGTGACGAACAATTTTATATAATTATTATCTGTAGATAAATAAATCTAACAGAAAACAATTTTAATGGACGATGGACTTCTCAACACATTTTGCCAGTTAGTATTATTAATAAAATTATGCGGGTAAAGTTACATAATGTTTCTCTGTCTCTCTCTCTCTTTCTCTCCCTCTCTCTTTCTCTCTATTTTTTCTTTCTTTCTTTTCTTCTCTCTCATTGAATTGACACGTTACACTCGACGTATCAAAATGTTCAAATTAACGTATCACACTTTCCTACACGTAGGTACATATATTATATTATGTTCCGCAATATAACGCGTAATTATTAAAGAACGATTCTCTGGTTCACTTACTACTCGTATTTCGTTCTCGTTCAACGACGACCGATGAGCTTAAAAAAGACTGAAAGCAAGCGATAAGGAGTTGGCAGGGCATCCGGGACCCACAAGGTCAGAGGTTGCCAGAGAAATGAGTACAGCAGGCGTACTTTCTATGAATGGACTAAATCACATTCTCTCACGTATCTCTATGGTATTATCATTATCAATGCATATACGAGTTATACGATGTATTTAACGCCCTAATTTGCCTAACAAGAAAGTCAACGTCATGCTAGGTAAGTAAAGGTAATGACAATAATTAAAGAAACGACGATAGTATTATAATCTAACGGATTAACGTAATTATCATCCATGTTTAATTAATTTCCATTCAACAAAAAATAAATCAATTTTATTTTAAATATAGATAGGTACGTAATAAGTAACTTAACGATTATCGCGCACTATGATTTTCTTTGTGCGAAAATACGAAACGCCTAAGAAAAATACACATACGAATACAATGATAATGCATACGCAATATAAGATTTCCTTTTCTCACATTTATATTATAATCTATTAGAAGATGTGTGCGAGTGGCGCCAAAGCGAGTCATAACATTGTGTCGCGCTGCTTTTAGTTTCTAAGGGAAATAGGTCGAAGTTAATTGAAACTCACGCCTGGTTGTTTCTTAGGATCGATTGTCTCTCTTACTCTCTCTCTCTCTCTCTCTCTCTCTCTCTCTCTTTTTTCAAATGCGATTTATGAGTAAGTACCTATGTGGCTCGGTTTGAAGTGTCAAAGAAAATTGAAAATATTCACGTTGATCGATATCCATAGAACGAAGGATAAAATAAGAGTTTTCAAAATTCCATTTTTAACAAGGAATCCCATCTTTTCTAAAATATTCTTCTCGTCGTTATTATCGTAAAACTTTATTGACAGTTATATAAAAAAATATAAAGCAAACGACGTTAGAAAAAAATAATCTTCACGTTCGGTCTGCGAGTTCTACCTATACACATACGTGAATATTTAAATGTCAGAGAAGAAAATCTATTTTCATTTCAAACATCTCGAAAAGGTAATAAATTTTGGAATTACTGTTTCGACGAAAGTCTTACAAAAGGTAATACGATACTCTCCTTCCGTCGAGTGCAACGATCCATTCAATCGTATATCGTGTTTTCAATGATACTTCGACATTTCTTCACGATCTTTAACGTTTTCAAAGAGTCTCAAGCATATAAATTTATTAAATAAACAAGTTGATATATATCATGATATCAGTCAGTAAAGTAACGTGATCAATTATAAATTTATTATCGAGGGACCGTCGCGAACTAACGAATATTTAAAGTAACGATATTTTTCATAGATATTCTCCGATCAAAGTAAAACAATTTCCATTGGACTAGTTTATAAAGATATCCCGTTTGTTTATGAGATATAAAACAGGCGACGACGGTTACATTTTTTCTCGCATTGTCTCACATATTTTAAACGGGACTATCACAATATTCTCTCCCTTTCATATTATAAATATGCATGTAGTAAAATAAACGTATCCACGTAAATAATATAATCCACGTCGCATTACAAACAGAAACACGCATGATTAAGATAAAAAAATAAATAAACAAACAAACAAACAAATAAATAAATAACAAAGAATAAACGAGAACCATCAAAAAATCGATCGAGTTATATCGATTGTAAGCTCACCTAGGACGATCGGATCCATCGATACGCGCGAGAGAGAAGGCCAGGTTTGCGTCCGTCGGCTACATAAAATATTCTAAGATCGATCGATCGATCCACGATCTCTTTCTCTCTTTTTCTCTTTCTCTCTTTCTCTCTTTCTATAACTCTTTATAACTCTTTTTACCAACAGGTAAAAAAGTTCGTCACGAGAATCGAATCTCTGTACCTTTCGTTCACATAAAAATTTGTTAGCGGGAAAGCGGGAAAGTACACATATGCACCAACACCCTGCGAATGGAAACGCACACGCGACCGGCGCGTCGACGCGTTACGTAGAATTTTCGCGCGCGGAAGCGTGGCGCAACGCGTGGCGCAACTTGAAATGGCGCAATGCCGGGCCACGCACTGAACACCACGTCTATCAACGTTCCGTTTCTTTCTTTCTATTGTCTATATGTTTTGTTTACATGTGTGTATGAACGCGAAGTTTTAAAAAATGTGTGTGCGCTTGCGTGCGTGTGTGTGATATATGTATAAGAAAGAGAGGGAAAAAAAAGAAAAGAGAGAAAGAGAGAGAGAGAGAGAGAGACAGACAGACAGACAGAAAGAGAGAGAAAGAGAGAGAGAAAGAAAGAAAGAGACAGATAGATCAAATAGAAAATAATGAACCGCGAAGCAATGATGCGCGGTTCGGCCTTCACAGCCTCACACTGACTGCCCCGACAGATTTACCAGAGCAGAAATAAGAAATCTTCTCTCGACTCTCTCTCCTTTTGCCGCTTAGTCGTGGCGAAGGCAGGCCGAGCACGCCGATACGGCCCCGAATTATTTTCTCTCTCTCACTCACACGCGCACGAACACATCTCTCTCATCCTATCGAGATGCGTTCGTGCGCGCTTCGTCAAGCGTGCGATATGCTCGACCGTGAAGGTCCCGCGAGAGAGTGAAGAGAGTGGCCACGCTTAAGGGGCGTGGCCAAACTCGCCACGCTCGCCGAACTCGCACGGACCATTGGCGAGTGCAGTACGCCGTGAGCGCCTGTGGTTGACGCCTCTTCATTGTCCGTTCCTACCCTAGAATTTCTCTCTCTTTCTTTCTCTTTCATTCGTCCTCTCTCTCTCTCTCTCTCTCTCTCTCTATCTGTCTGTCTGTCTGTTTGTCTGTCTGTCTGTCTCTCTCTCTCTCTCTCTCTTCTTTCTCTTTCCTTGTCTCTTTAGTCTGACTACATACACTATTCGAAAGTTACCCTACTTACTTATTCATTCTCTCTCTTCCTAATCGTTTTCCACCCTCTATGCTCTAAAAGATAATTTCTCGCTTTTTTTTTTATATCATTCATAACGAGTTCTTCGTAAGATAATTTTTTTCTATTTTTCTTTCCATGTTCAATGTTTTGTTTTTCTTTTCAATGGGATATTTAAAAAATTTTGATAGATGTTATCGCGTTTAGATTTGTTTTTGGTATTTTTTTCACTTTGTCAATTTTTGAATTTTAATCGATCGTGACAATTGTAAAAAATGATACTCTTGATTGACTTATTTCACTTAGGTTAGTACGTAACGATTAATGTTCGATCAAAATTTTGTTCAGATTTCATTAAGAAATAATGAATTAAATTCAATTATTTTATATAAAAAGTAAAATTTATAAATAGATTTAAATTCATAAAAGTTCATTTATGTCGTCAGAAAATGCGCCTGTTTATTTTGGAATACGTACGGTACTGAGGACATTAACGAATCAGATGTTTTCGCGCTAATATACTCTGATACGTATGCGCAGTATTTCTGCGACGAATGAGTTGAATGGGTTTGTCGTTTATAGTTCGTAATAAAATTCAGCGAAGTAATAATTTGTGTATCGGAATAAAAGTGGCAAATATCCTATGTAATTGCACACGTTATCACTAACATGTTTTCTATATAAGATTACAACTTTGATATAATACTTGTTCTGATATTTTTAATATGACATAGCAAATTTAATGATCATGACTGTTTCATATTTATAAATAATCATTATTACAATTTAAAAAAAAATGGATTCAGTATATGGACATTATAATCAGAACGCTTCAGAAAAAATTAATATAAAGGAATATTTTTCAAGATATTCCAATATTATTAAGCCTTGTTATCTTGGTTGGTTGGCTTCAACAACCGATCAATCTATTCTTAAAATAATGAAAAATGATTTAGGAAATGAGGAAATGGATTTGTTGTCAGAATACTGCAGGTATTCTTTTTTTTTTGTATAGACTCATATATATCTATATATATATTGTATAATTATTTGGATAATAATACCTTTATATATTTTAAGCGAAGAAAATTTAACTATACCAGGAGAGATTCCTAGATTGAAAGAAAATCTACCAATAAAAAATAAAGACTTACGTAAAGTATCTATGATCACAGAAGATATTAATTTAGAAACGATTCGACAGTTGAAAAAGAGAAAAGAAACAAAGGATCAATATCATTTCAAATTTACTAGCGAATTATTTATTGTATGTTGATTGTTGTTACCTATATAGCTATAAGATAATTCTTATATCTATTTAATTATATTGAAATTAATATTTACAGAAGTATGGAAAGATCAACAAATACAATGAAAGCACGATTGATCTTGCTATACCGTACGAAGATATTTTCATTGATATTAGAATATATGAACCTTTTATGCATTCATCGAATCAAATGAAAAGTAACTACAGAAAGGCAAGACCTACCTTGAAATATGTGATAACAATGTTAGGGAAACAGACGCTTGCTGAATTGCGCGATAAAATAAAATGCTTATCCGATTTATCGATTCCAGTAGAAACCAGTGATAATCCTAATCAATCATTTCAACCATTGGCAAAAGTAAATTTTTCTCTTTTCAGTGTTTGAAATTTGTTCCTAATATAGTCTTTTTTTAGGATGTGTACAAGTCAGGCTTCTTTTATATAGAAGATACATTTTACAACGACTTTAGAGATCCAGCAAATATAGATTATAGCGAAGTAATAGTAGAATGGGCAAAGATAAAACAATTAGGACCATTTCATACTGATTCTATGGAAAAAGTTACAATAGATTCTCTTTCTGTAAGATTTGGTTATCCATGGGTATATCAGCATCAAGGCTTTTGTGAACATCTCATTATATTCAGTGATGCAAGGTATATTTTTTTATTTGAAAATCATATATATTATAAAATTTTTTCTTCTTAATTATTTTAATTCAAACTTAATTTTTATCTAGATTGGTACAACCTTATGACGAATTACATATATCTGCATATCCAAGAATACAAAGAATCAGACCCCAAAGAGCTAATTATTGCTTCATGTGCGGAATTCTGCCTGTTAGATGGATTACAACAGATCACGATAGAGTACCTCATAATCCTTGCTTTTTTTGTGAAAATTGTTTTAAGTCATATAATTACATTGGTGGTAAAAAGATTGGAAATTTTAAAGCATATCGCTATCCCTATGATTCTACCCTCATAGGAGAAGAGGAAGAGGAAGAGAAAGAGGAAGAGGGAGAAAAAGAAAAAGAAAAAGGAAAAAAAAAAGGAAAAGAGAAAGAGAAAGAAAAAGGAAAAGAAAAAGAGAAAGAAAAAGAAGATATATAGAAAAAGTAAATATTAATGTAATTCTAACAATTTCGAATATAAATATATTGAAAACGATGTATAAAAAATATACAAAAATAAAATTATTTTACTGATCGTTTTAATGATTGCAATTTTTTTAAATTTTCTTTTGCACTACGAGAATGTGGGTTGAACTCCAATGCTTTTTTATACATATATTCTGCTTCACTGACTTTATTCCAACGATGATACAATACACCTACAAAGATACACAATTTAGTAGATTTTATGGATATTAATACATAATATATACTATGAACTATAGTATTATTAGATATGTACAAGATAGAAAAAAAAATACCTAAATTTGTATAGAACATAGGATCTGTTGGATTCCTTAATATTGCTTGTTTAAAATACGTCTCTGCTTCTGAAAATCTACCTACTTTACCTAATATATTAGCAATGTTAAAATATATTGATGCATAATCAGGAATATATTTTAAAGCTTCATTCGCAATTTTCAGTGCTTGTTCTGACATACCTATGAATGCAATATAAATCATCAAATTAATTATAATTTATAATTAACTATATAAAAAAATTTAATTCCCATACCTAGATCATCTAACAATATTACCATATTTGTCCATGCTCTTCTATGAGTTACTTTTAATTTTGTTGCATTTGTCCAAGCTGTTAATGCTTTCTGATATTGTTTTTGTTCTAAATACTACAATAACAAATATTAGAAGTACTTACTTTAATAATAATTATTTTAATGTATATATGTAAATACAATTTCTTAAAGAATGATGTTCTTTTTACCAAAACACCTAAATTATAATAACAATCAGGATATTTGGGCTTTTGAGACAGTGCAGTTAAGTAACTCCTTTCAGATTCTTCATATCTTTTAAGTGCAGATAAAACTATACCATAATTCATCCATGCAGTTGCAAAATCTTTCCTATAATTGTTTAATATAGTTAATATGTAATTATGATAAAAAAAATTAATGTATTATTTTTAACAGTATACTTTAAAAAAAGGTCCCATAAAACCTTACTGTAATGTAACAGCTTGTTTAAATAGATTTTCAGCAGCATCATATTTTCCTTCATCCTTAAGTAAATTGGCAAGATTATTCATTGCTTGAGCATATTTTGGATTTAAGCTATATAAAAAAAAATCAATACATAATATAGTACTAAATTATTATTTTCATCAAATATGCTGCTCGAATAAAAAACTTACTGTAAGGCTTCTCTATATTCTAATTTTGCTAAATTAAGATTTCCTGCATCAGCTGCATTTTTTGCAATATTGTAATGAACTTTTGCATTAAGTGGGCAAACATTTAACGCAGATCTAAAAAGAGATTCTTCAGATCTCCATTGATCACTTCTAATCCACGAACGCATAAAAAAAATAAGACACAAAAACGTGTAAAATAATATTAGTAAATTTCTTAGAGATGTGCCTGTCAAAAGCTTTTGTAATCCAATAATTACTAAGAGACAATATCCTGCAGAAGGAATATATAATGTTCTCTCTGCTAATACAAAGCCAACAGTAAAAAAGATATTACTAGCAGGTAAAAAAGGTATAATTAGAAGTGCCAATCCTACAATTGTATATCTGCAACACATTATAATTTGATTACAGTATGATTTAATCTATTTAATCTAATAAAATCAAAAGTAAGATTTAAAAAAAATTGATACCTTAGAAATCTATCTCCATGAGTTGAAAAAATATGAATGACAATTGCACCCAAGAATATCCAAAAAAGAATAATAAAAAATATTCTTTTATCATATCCAGTAATTAAAGGTATACAACCCATTGACCAGTCAAAACATAACCACTCTGGACATATTAACAACCACATATTTATACTATAAATATAACTGTAATTGAGAATGCGAAGGAAACAATTATCCAAAAATGATGCAGGATTGTCTACAGGTTGAAACTTCGGCGTTGAAAATTCCATAACAGTAAATCTTAGTGATAACAATATTATTGCACTTAAACAAAGTACAAACATTCGGATAAAAAATGCACGATTTAATTTCATAGCTATTATTGAGTTTATATGAGAATTTTTACTCATTAGTAATTTCAATACATCATTTGGTAAGAATCCATTTATAATGACTAGATCATACACAGCACAAATTCCCTGTAATATATATAATCATAATAACAAAAAAAAAAGTAAAGATATAAAATCATTTCCATACTTACAATTGCAGTAATTCCAGTTTCTTTACAAAGCATTGCTATCAAAATACTTATGATACATCCAATTATATTACACCATTTGCCAATAGAATAATTTGCAATGATGCATTGATTATACATTATAAGTGATAGCCATGTAAATAATACACATAATAATTCTGCTCTACCTACAACTCCTGAAATCTTAATTTATAATTGCAATAAATATTATCTAAATTTAATGGTATATCTATTTCTATGAAATAACTTACTGCTTCTGTATGTACTGGATGTATTGCAAATAATACTGTGGCATAAAATGCTATATTTTGTTCTTTGTTATTTAAGAGAATATTGAACACATACAGAGTTAATAGACAAACAATTATATGCAAAATTATATTTACAATATGAAAATCTTGAGAATTTAAATAACCTCTGATCCAGTATTGCATTCTGTAAGAAATAAAAAAAATAACAAATTTGAGCATTCTATTAACATCAATACTTTTTATAGTGTTTAAAATTAATTGTTTACCGAAATGTTAAAATTGTAAGTGGACGATAAGATTTATGACTACCCTTGTGAGATAATTTTGTACCCCAAAAATCATTCTTAAATATTTCCCAAATTGGTGTTTTTTGAATATCATCATTATTAACTATAGCTTCTGCATCATCAAATACAAATGCACCATCGTAACTATTTGCATAACATAATGATAAAATAATTATTATTAAAAGAGCTATTGGTAATGGAACAGCTGAAATATTAAATAACAATATTTATTTAAAAAAAACAGCTATAAGATAGAAGAACATAATTCTTATTAAATGTACTATAATTACGATTACTTATAATAATTACTATTATTTTACCTGGAAACTCTGTATTAATTTTAATTGCCATATTAAGGATAATTGTATAAATTACATATTAAGAACATCTTATATATGTTTCAAGTAGTTAAAAACATGCAACTTCATTAAAATTAACAAATTGTTAATACTATAAGTAATAATACATTTATGTTACTATACATCTTTTTACCGGTATTACAACAATATATGTAATGTACTTAAAATTTATAAAAAAGAGAAACAAATCAACAAAACATACGTTGATACGCGTTATATTGCTATACCAAATTTTTTATATCGTTTTACTCGTCAGAGAGCGCTAGTAGTAAAAAAGAAAGAGAGGGAAGACATTACGGTTGATTCTAACCTGGTTGTAATACGTTTTTTCGCACGTGGTCGTGTAAGAGATTTGTCGAAATGATTGAAGTTAAAACTAAAAAGCGTAAAGTTTCCAAAAAAACGAAAAAGTCTTGGAGAAAACATGTAGATACGACAGATGTTGACAAATTTTTAGAGAATGAAAGATTAGAAGAGAGATTAGGAATACCATTTTCTGAACGATCAGATACAGACTTATTTACAATTGACAAGGATGTTGCATCAAAAGAAATTACGTTTAATGATAAAAAACAGCGTAGACTCGCTTTGAAGAATACAGAGCCAAAGTGCTTCAGTATATTAAAACCACATACTTTAGTTCCTGATCCAATTGTTAAGAGAAATCGTGTAAGAACGCGTGAAGAGCGTAAACATCCTATCTTACTTCGTAAAGAAATTCAAAGAAAATCAAAGGGTATCTTGAAATTGAAAGAAAAGTTGGCATTAAAGAATAAAGCTCTCGCAGATTTGAAAAGGGCTAATAGACCTAGAAGAGGTGATTTCAAAGAAGATATATGGGATAAAAAAAATACTTCTTTACCGGAAATTGATACAGAATGGATGACTTCTGATACTGTTAGACATACTCTTACACATATGGGTGTAAAAAAAAGAAAATTACCAACATCCTTACATAAAAAACCATCTGTCTTACCAGCTATAGAAGCTCCACATCCTGGTACATCATATAATCCATCTTATAATGATCATCAGGATTTATTAAATGAAATAGCAAAGAAAGAATTAGAATTAATGAAGGAAGAAGCTCATTTGAATAGAGTTACTACAAAAATGTTTAAGAAGGTAATTTATATGACTTTACAAATTTTGTAATCAATTTTTTTAAATACCTTCTTTTTACTCTTATTAGGTTTCACTTGACGAGAAAGATAAAAATACATTAAAGGAATTGACTGAGGGTTTATCAATAAAAAAAGATAAACTACAACAGTCTGATAATAATGATAATGATGACGACGACGGCGACGACGATGATACTAATATGGATCATAACATTACATCTATCAATCCACCAGTAAAAAATAAAAAGAAAACATTAGTAGCAAGACGTAAACAAAAAGAACAAAAAATATTAGCACATAAATTAGCACAAGCAAAATTAGAGAAAAGGAAAGTGTCAGATATATACAAATTAAAATTACTACAAAAACAAATAGATGCAAAAGAAAAGAAAGAAAAAGTTTTACAAGAAAAAAGACATGAACAAAAGAAATTAAAATCTGTAGAAACAAAGACATTGAGTAAAGTTAAATTTGAGCCTGTTGAACCTTCCTTTACATTGGCAGAAGAATTAACTGGTAATTTAAGAAATGTAACACGTATTGGTAATTTATTAAAAGATCGTTATAAATCATTGCAACAAAGGAATATTGTTGCACCAGCAAACATTGTTCTGTAAGTATTATATTTCTCATAACTATTTATATAGGATTAACAACATAGATTTTGATTTATATTGTCTTATTTAAATCAATAAAAATATATTAAATTGTTGTAGGAAACGAACCAAGGCTAAAGTGAAGAGATATATTAAATCAGATCATAAAATAGAGCAAAAGGAATGAAGGTAAGATGTATTTATATTTGAATATAAATAGTGATGATTATAAATGTATATATTAAAAATTAAAAATTAATTATTTTATATTAAACTTGTATAATATTTTATTATAACATATCATTAAATTCTCTCATATAAAAATAAATTCTTATATTCACATTATGATTATTGATATTATAAAAAAACGTTTAAACTTTATTATATATATATATAACTTTCTGAGCAGTGATCTCAATATAAATTTATTTTATCATGTATTTATATGATAATATATATTTTATATTAAATCTCTATTATTTTCAATCATTAAAATTCATCATTGTCAATTTCTGTTGCTTCAAATTCTTCAGGAATTGAATCCTCTACACTTGAATATTTAGATTCAATAAATTCTTTCTCTGATGGTTCCTCAAACACAGCTAAACTTTCATCTTCTATAAAATCTTTTTTTGGTTCTTTTTCCTATATTAGTTATTATTCGTGTATTAAAAAATCTATGAATATTTCTTATCTATAAAATAAATCTTACTAGTTGTTCTTCTATACTAAAAACTTCTGAGGTGATAGGTGGAAGTATTTCCTTTTCTATTATCTCAATTGGTTTTCTTAACTCAACAGGTGTCGGATCAAATCCAAGATCTCCATAAAAATACACATTACTTGACTGCGGTATAGATTCCATCCTTTGTATTTATATTTATTATGTTTAAAATGAATATTTTATGCAATGTAATAGTGACTGAATTATACACATACACACATATAATTATACATATCCATTCTAGTAAGTTAATTCATTGAAGTACTTACGATGTAATTGTAATATTTGACATATAGGCTTGACCTTCTGTGATAATATTTTGTAAATGTAGCAACAAACATTTTTTATCCATTTGTGCAAACTTAGAGTCACTATCTCTCATCTACACAAATATTACATTTTGTTGAAAATTATAATTAATTGTCCACATCGAATAATTCTATTTTCATTATCTTTCAATATTTTTTTAACTTATTATACCTGTAGTGCGCATATTACAGCATATTTGACATCATAAAGTGTTTCCCTACATTTTTTAATTTTACATTGTATCCTTTTCCGTATATAATTTGAGGTAGTAATTTCTATTCTCTCTCTGTACAACATTATTTCCAATTGTTTCATATGTGCCTCAGAAATATTCATTTGTTCTTCTACATGATCTTTATTAACCAAATCTTTCTGTAGATTTTGACTTAAAAGCTTGAAATTAATTAAATGTCTTTCTGTATCTGCATGCACCTCTTTTAAGGATTTTAAAAGATGATTTTGAATTTTAGAAATTTTTATATTATATCTGGTGCCTAAATAATTAAATTTATGTTTTTGAAGAAGCTCTTTCTTCATAGATCTAAAAAATAAATTAAGAACATTTATAAAAAAACAATAATAATACAAAATAATATCCTTACTTGGAGTTTGCAAATACTTCTTTTTCAGTAAGACTTTCATTCATAATTTCGGTTAAATAATTATTCAATATAATATTTTCTCTCATAAGTTTATGTATAGGTTCTTGTATACACTTAGAAACTTCCATTTGAAAAATTCCAGCTGAGTCAAGGAGACGATTATACATATCCTCTTTGAGCCTATATTAATATTAGTATCAATCTCTTAATTAGATAATAAATTCATATAACTGTGTAATCAATATATACTTTTCTCTATCAAATTTAAATTTCATTTGAATTTTTTGTATTTCTTGTTCTACTTTTTCTTCCTCCTGTTGCATAAAATTATTTTTATTTTCTAATTTTTCTTGAAGAACTGATTGTGACCTTCTATAGTCTTCCAACGCATTTATCTTTGCATCTAATAATGTATTCTAAAGTTCTATATATTGTTGCTTCAGTATTTGTATTTGTGTAAAGAAATATAAAAAATAGAAAAATATTGAAAATAATTACTTAATGGTTTAATTAATGATATTAATTCTAAACGTTTCCTTGCATATTGATCATTTAAAGAATTTATTTTGTCAATATGTGCAATTTTATTATTTACTATTGACTCCTCTAGAACATTTAGTGTATTCTTATTTTCTTCTAATTTTGATACTTCGTTAGATAAATATTGTGTCAATTCAGTAATTTCCTTTGCAGTTTCTGCATCTGTTGAAATTAGAAGTAACGTTGTCTCTTCGCAATTATTTATAAGTTCGTTATTTCGTTCTTGTAACCTAACAAATGTTCACATTTACATATCCTAACGTACAAATATCTATTTTAATATTACGATGAATTTACCTCTGAATTCTATTATTTATATCATTAATTTTTAAATCGTAGAAAGCTTTTTGCATATTAATAATTACAGGTCCTTCTACTTTTTCATTTTTATCATTTTTGAGATCAGGAGATTGCAATCGTTCTGGTAAATTTATATTGCCTTTATATTTTTCAAGATCAACCATTTTTACTATGATCGTATACTACTATTTACTAAAATTTTTTAATATAAATTTTTGTTCAAGTAATAAATATGATAAATTTAATTCCAATATTTAACTTTGGAAATAATTTATTATTTGTACAATATAAACAATATAATAATTAAGGTTGTTTACCACCTTTGGCTCATAGCATATATGACTTCAGCGATAGGTATGGACAAAAAATGAACTAAAAGTACAATTGAGAAACTACTATGTTTTTATGTGTAATAAACATAGTAATACATCTGACAAAAATAAAAATCTATATTCAAAATAATATTTCTCTGTACTACGAATACATTGTACATTGTATAAATAATTATTAAATCATCGATTCTATAAGATGATTAAATGTAGTAATATAGAAAGAGAGTATCTCGATGTATCATGCTCAGAGTACGAAACAAAATTGACGCATGCTTATTCTAGTGTTGTTTCTTGTTGAAATTAAACGATCGACGAAGGCTGAAAGAAAATTATTATATGTATAATGCGTCTTAAGAGCTATGCGATATTTTGCGGAATATAGTATTATTTAATTATTATTAGATCGTACTCCGACTGCTGAATAATTTAAAAATTTGTATAAATAATTATAAAATTATCGATACTATAAAATAATAAAATGTAGTTGCGCGAGAAGAGAGTATTTCGATGTGTACTCCTCGGAGTACGAAGAGAAACTGAACGTTGTAATTCGGAAGGTTAATCTATTGTTGTTTCTTGTTGACATTAAACGGTCGACGAAGGCTGAAAGAAAATTATTATATGTATAACGCGTCTTAAGAGCTATACGATATGTTGCGGAATATACTATTATTTAATTATTACTAGATCGTACTCCGACTGCTGAATAATTTAAAAATTTGTATAAATAATTATAAAATTATCCATACTATAAAATAATAAAATGTAGTTGCGCGAGAAGAGAGTATTTCGATGTGAACTCCTCGGAGTACGAAGAGAAACTGAACGTTGTTACTCGGAAGGTTAATCTATTGTTGTTTCTTGTTGACATTAAACGATCGACGAAGGCTGAAAGAAAATTATTATATGTATAACGCGTCTTAAGAGCTATGCGATATGTTGCGGAATATACTATTATTTAATTATTACTAGATCGTACTCCGACTGCTGAATAATTTAAAAATTTGTATAAATAATTATAAAATTATCGATACTATAAAATGATAAAATGTAGTTGCGCGAGAAGAGAGTATTTCGATGTGAACTCCTCGGAGTACGAAGAGAAACTGAACGTTGTAATACGGAAGGTTAATCTATTGTTGTTTCTTGTTGACATTAAACGATCGACGAAGGCTGAAAGAAAATTATTATATGTATAACGCGTCTTAAGAGCTATGCGATATTTTGCGGAATATACTATTATTTAATTATTACTAGATCGTACTCCGACTGCTGAATAATTTAAAAATTTGTATAAATAATTATAAAATTATCGATACTATAAAATGATAAAATGTAGTTGCGCGAGAAGAGAGTATTTCGATGTGAACTCCTCGGAGTACGAAGAGAAACTGAACGTTGTTACTCGGAAGGTTAATCTATTGTTGTTTCTTGTTGACATTAAACGGTCGACGAAGGCTGAAAGAAAATTATTATATGTATAACGCGTCTTAAGAGCTATGCGATATTTTGCGGAATATACTATTATTTAATTATTACTAGATCGTACTCCGACTGCTGAATAATTTAAAAATTTGTATAAATAATTATAAAATTATCCATACTATAAAATGATAAAATGTAGTTGCGCGAGAAGAGAGTATTTCGATGTGAACTCCTCGGAGTACGAAGAGAAACTGAACGTTGTTACTCGGAAGGTTAATCTATTGTTGTTTCTTGTTGACATTAAACGATCGACGAAGGCTGAAAGAAAATTATTATATGTATAACGCGTCTTAAGAGCTATGCGATATTTTGCGGAATATACTATTATTTAATTATTACTAGATCGTACTCCGACTGCTGAATAATTTAAAAATTTGTATAAATAATTATAAAATTATCGATACTATAAAATGATAAAATGTAGTTGCGCGAGAAGAGAGTATTTCGATGTGAACTCCTCGGAGTACGAAGAGAAACTGAACGTTGTTACTCGGAAGGTTAATCTATTGTTGTTTCTTGTTGACATTAAACGGTCGACGAAGGCTGAAAGAAAATTATTATATGTATAACGCGTCTTAAGAGCTATGCGATATTTTGCGGAATATACTATTATTTAATTATTACTAGATCGTACTCCGACTGCTGAATAATTTAAAAATTTGTATAAATAATTATAAAATTATCGATACTATAAAATGATAAAATGTAGTTGCGCGAGAAGAGAGTATTTCGATGTGAACTCCTCGGAGTACGAAGAGAAACTGAACGTTGTTACTCGGAAGGTTAATCTATTGTTGTTTCTTGTTGACATTAAACGGTCGACGAAGGCTGAAAGAAAATTATTATATGTATAACGCGTCTTAAGAGCTATGCGATATTTTGCGGAATATACTATTATTTAATTATTACTAGATCGTACTCCGACTGCTGAATAATTTAAAAATTTGTATAAATAATTATAAAATTATCCATACTATAAAATAATAAAATGTAGTTGCGCGAGAAGAGAGTATTTCGATGTGAACTCCTCGGAGTACGAAGAGAAACTGAACGTTGTTACTCGGAAGGTTAATCTATTGTTGTTTCTTGTTGACATTAAACGGTCGACGAAGGCTGAAAGAAAATTATTATATGTATAACGCGTCTTAAGAGCTATGCGATATTTTGCGGAATATACTATTATTTAATTATTACTAGATCGTACTCCGACTGCTGAATAATTTAAAAATTTGTATAAATAATTATAAAATTATCGATACTATAAAATGATAAAATGTAGTTGCGCGAGAAGAGAGTATTTCGATGTGTACTCCCCGGAGTACGAAGAGAAACTGAACGTTGTTACTCGGAAGGTTAATCTATTGTTGTTTCTTGTTGACATTAAACGGTCGACGAAGATTGAAAGAAAGTTATAGTATATATAACGCGTTTTAACATGTATGTGATGTTAAATATTGAAATAAATAAAATAGTTTTTAATATAATTTTATATTATTAAATATATATATATGTATATGTATATGTACACATAATACACATAATCTATAGATTTTTAATATAGATAGTATTTTATTAAATATATACATATATATATATATATACACATATATACATCCACACATATCTACCTTATTTAATTTTTAGTAGATTCTGCAGTCCACATTAATAAACTATAGCCATTTGCGGCTATAAAACAATTTTTAGTTGGATGAACATTTATAGATAAAGTAGGGTATTTCGATGGTCTGTATCCAGAAAGTTTTGCAACAACTGTTTGTGTTGCCAAATCCCACACCCATAATTTACCATCTTCAGAGCCCGAAAGAATTTGTGTGTCTTGAGAATCTACACTTGATTCTAAGCACAGATCTTTAGCTGTATGTCCAGTAAATTTACCAAGTAATTCTCCAGTATCTTTGTCAATCAAACGTACTACATCACTTGCACAACTAACCACGATACATTGTCCATCCCTTGTAAAACTAGCACATGTCACTGCATCTAAGAAATTATTTTATTTCATTTGTTATTTCATATATATATATAAAACAGTAATTGTTTATTATTCAATATTTTAAATACCTTTCATGTAATCCGAATACATTTGACCAACACGAATATCATATCTTCGTATTTTCCCATCGAACGATGCTGATAAAATTTCATGATCAGAAGTTCTAACACTAGAAATTGAATCTTTGGCCTCATTCAAACATTGCACAGGTTCTATTGATTTAGATCGTACATCCCAACACATAACAGCATTATCTCGAGATCCAGAAACAACCATTGATGATTCTTCATTAAATCTAACATTGTAATAAAAGGTTTTATTCATACATTACAATAACATTTATAAACAAAGAATAAGATAACATTTTATTCTACCTTACAGTTGTTACAGGACCTGCATGCCCTCTTAACCGCCGAACAGGAGTTCCAGTACTTACATCCCATAAAATTAAAGATTTATCTAAACCACAAGATATTATTTGACTGCTATCGCAAGATGCACAAGCATCCATTACTTCGTCTCCATGTCCTCCATAGACTTTTAAATTTGTAGCTTTGTAAGGATTCCATAATTTTATCTTTCTATCTGATCCACATGTCAAACAGTATTCTCCATCAACTATAAATTACTTTTATGTTATTATATGAAAAACTTTTGAATCATAGTAGATTTATATCATCTACGTATAAAAAAATTTTTTCGAACTATTAATAATACAAATACATACCACTGAATCGAACTGATCGTACTGCACCTTGTTTACAATCTATTTCTCGTTCGAACTTATATTTTATTTCTGTGGCACTCATGTCGTAAAAAAATTAAATATTTTCAAATTAATAAGTACATTTCCTTATTTTAATTATTATATTTAGACCATTCTAACGAATAATATTTTCGATATACTATATACAATTTCTTCTAAACATTTTATACAAAATAGGTTATACCGGCTAAAAAATCATATGAATTATTTGCATCGTTTTGATTCGTTCCATTTGATTAATTATGTAGTCACGTGACATAGGTAATAATTTGTATTTTACATTTTCATATTTAATATTTCGTAAAAATATTTGTTTTATTTTTCATTTATAAAACTTGTGATCTATTAAAAAACATAACGTTATTTTATTTTTTATTTTTTTGTTTCATGTAGTAATTACTTCATGCGAAATTACGTAAAGGCTTTTCATAGGTTGAACTGTTCAGGTGATCCAAAATGTACCAATGAGAGAACGTTATTATGAGAAATATGATCATCGAATGGCGGGACAATCCGTCGAAAAATAAAATAGTGTAGTAACATTCTAGACACGTTTCACAACAACTTAAAAACAATAAAAATAACATAAAGATATCTATTCGTCGAAACTGATCAATGCGTTCAGTTATAAAGAAAAGCGGATTCATTATCATACGATAATTTAATCATTATTTCTTCAAAAAAGTAATTGGAAATTTCGCGAGTCGAGTGATCTACCCGGTTCAGAATTTTCCGAGGAGTATTGTTACATGCATACATAAGTATTAAGATAATTCGATATTTTGCAAATTCTCATTTTGAAACAGATTCTTTGAGAAAGAAATATTTTCGACGATTTAAGAAGGACTCTAAATCGTGATTCGTTATAGAGATTTCAACGAGGGATAGAAAGAATAAGAAGAGGGTTTATAGAATGTGAGATAAAGAGAAAGAAAGTCAATGAGAGCAATAGAAAGAGAGAAAGAGAGAGAGAGAGAGAGAGAGAGAGAGAGAGAGAAAGTGAGAATGTATGTGTTGTGTGTTGTGTGAGAGAGAAAGAGAGAGGAAGGGTGAGCTGCGTGCGCAGGTGGCGCGATGTTGATGCGTCAGAATCTGTGCTCTTCATTGTCATCGTCATCGTTTGCCGGGCTATGCCAAGGATAAAAAGAGAAGGAACGTAAGCTCGTTCGTAAGAGTGAGAGAGAGAGAGAGAGAGAGAGAGGAAGAGAGAGAAAGAAAAACGGTGTACATACTATCGTGCACACGGTAGAGAAGAGTTACGAGGGAATTGTCGAGGGAGAGAAAGAGAAGGTGATATAAGCACGAGAGAAAGAGGAATAGAACGAGAGAAGGAGGGGGGAGTATAGCAGCAAACAGACAAGACGCGCCTTCGCGAAGAGAGGCACGGACCAGGAGAGCTCGTACGCACGGGGCGGGCCGCTACGTTATAGCCAGTCTTACGATCATCTCAGAGTATACATTTTTTTGTCCACCGTAATCTCGCACGAACGTTGTTCGTATCATTCGAGCGTTTAGAGAGAAAAAAGAAAGAAAGAAGAAAGAAAAGAAAGAAAGAAAGAAAGAGAAATAGAGAGAGAGAGAGACAGATAGAAAAAGAAAACGAAAGAGTCGGTGAAACGAACAAGAGTCCATGCGAGGATCATCGTCATCGGAGGTTGCTACTATTTCTTCTTCTTCTCCTTCTTCTCTTTCTGTTCCTTCTTCTTCTTCTTCTTCTTCTTCCCTACCGCGTGGCTCGTGTCTCTGAAAAGGAGGAACTCGACCCTTTGACTTTACACATACATTTATTATTTCTCTCGTTCGTTTTTCTCTATACACATATTATACATACACATACACACACATAGAGCAGAACGACTCGCCTGTTATTATTCTTTCTACATACATATCCTCTTCACTTGTAAAATCTTTCTCTTTCTCTATACCTATCTCTATCTTTCTCTCTCTCTCTCTCTCTCTCTCTATCTTTCCTTTTTCTATCGGTCGTTCGAAAAAAAGGGATCGAAGAATATCTCGAACTGCGGTTTTCTCGTTCGTTCGTTATATTGTTACATTCTCGTGCTCGTCGTTGTTGTTATTGCTGTTACAACTGCTGGCTGCTGCTGTTGCTGCTTCTCTCTTGATCGATTCCCCGGCGAGAGGTTGCCGGGTGGGAAAAGTAAGCGTGCGTGCGTGCGTGCCGCGGACGACGTCTCGCGAAGAGAAACGAAGTGAGAGGAGCAGAGAAAGATAGATAGATACAGATAGATAGAAAGAGAAAGAAAGAAAGAGAAAGAAAGAAAGAGAAAGAGAGAGGTCGGAACGCGCGACCGCCTGCTGACTTTTCTTCGCGCCGTCTAGTGGTGGTAGTGGTAGTGGTAGTGTAGTGGTGGGGTAGTGTGGTAGTAGTGTGGTGGGGTGGTGGTGATAGTAACGGCAGTGATAGTAGTGGTGGCAGTGCTGCTAGTGGTGGTGGTGTGGTGGTGACTTTGGCGAAGGTGTATTGGCCGAGAGAGAGAGCCGACGACAGGACACGAGTACATACGCCGCCGACAAAAGAGGGCTGTTATGGAGCGAAGCTGTCGTCTGCTCTTCCTGTTCCCGCCGGTGCACCTGCTCACGATATTCGTCGCTTCTCTCACACTGACAGATGCTTTCTCTGTCGACAGTAAGTATATATAGATACATTCTTTTTTCTTCCTTCCTTGATACTCTGGATCGCTTAAACCTCCCCGTTCCATCGTTCGGAAAATCTCACCACCCATCTTATCTACTCGACGAACGGTGATGTCTCTTCGTATTTTCTATTTTTTTTCTCTCCTTACTTTCTTCTTTTTTTTCTTCTTTCTTTCTTGATTTTTTCTTTTTTTTTTTTACGCATGGACCAATACGTGCTCTCGAGATATATCGAATCGACCGATGTGGAGATGGATGGATGGATATTTTTTTTTTTTTTGGGAAAAGTTTGATTGAAATATCGATGTTCTTTCCTTGGAAAAAAGAAGGAAAAAGAAAGCTTTTCGCTTTTAATATATCCGAATCAATCGAAGATAAAGATAGGAAGAAAGATTGGTAAAGCAATTAGAAAAGAGAAAGAAAAAAGATGTGATGAGAGAAAGAAAGAGATAGAGAGAGAGATATGTAGCTGTTTTACCGTGCGTGTTCCTTTTTCCGTGTGCGTACACGCGCGTGCGCATTAGACGGATTAAAAGGCGATCGTCTTTAAACGTGTGCGACACGCAGTCGTCGATTTCGTGTCACATCGCCTAGTCTCTCTCTCTCTCTCTCTCTCTCTCTCTCTCTCTCTCTATGTGTATATATATATATATATATATATATATATATATATATATATATATATACATACACATACGTATATTCGTTGCGTGTACGCACATATATACGTCGTGTGTATGTATACACTTAAATACGATGTGTATGGATGTATCTATGTACGTAGTTACGAATGAGCACGGTGCTCTTCTTTGCGTAACCGCCTTGATTTTCTGCGGTACTTCTTGGCATATAGAACGCGTCAGGTGTTAAGTCGAAGGAGCAAGAATTGGCTCGATCACTCGTTCTTAGACTGATATACGTACATGTACGTATATATATATATATACATATGTAAGATACGTACGTATGTATGTATCTATGTATGAGTCAAGAAAGATAGATGTCTTGACCTTTTAGAGAAATACGAACAAAATTGTTTTTTACAACTACTTTCGATAAATACTCGAGTATTTTTTTCGAAACATAAACCGCATTTTGCGATAAATATTTATGTGCATACGTATACATTTATATATATATATACGTTCGTATATATTTGTTATTTAAAATATTGTTAATTTTCTTTCGAATGCAAATGCAGATTGTATAAGTCAGTATTCGATCAAATACTAATTAGACATTCAATTTTTTTACGCTCGTATGGATATTACGCATGAAAAAGAAATCTTTGGACTTTCTTAGCCGTTTTTTTACTTTTATTTTTTTCCTTCCTTCTTTCCTTATTTTTATGTTAGAAACGTCGTTTCAACGAAAATGATATTCTTTATTTTACTTTTTACCAAAGTTCATGGATGAATTTTGAGAAAAATATTTCGCCACTCGTAATATTGTAATTTTGTTAACGTGATATATAAATGTACAGATTAATATATATTTACATATATAATATGTAACATATACGATATAATACATAATGTATTACATACATTAATATGTGTACGTCATTCATTATATATCATTTATATTTATATATTTATAAACCAATCTCTCTGTATGATTCATTCATATTTATATTACAATAATTATTATTTTGAAATGTATACATCAATTCGTAAACAAACGTGTTTTGCGTGTCGGATTACCAACGAACTCTCGCATTATTATTTTTGTCGAATAAACAGTGCGTAATAGAATTGAATTTTCTGAGAAATAATTTGATCTATGAAAGTGTCTCCTTCTTATAGCACAAAACGTAGTAAATAAATATATACGCACATCGTACGTACGAAATACAAATATAACACACATCCTTCTTCTTACACACTCACAACCTATATATCTTACTTGAAAATTTGTCGAATTTCGAATCGACGTTCCATGAGTTCGTACAGATTTATTCCTTTCACCATTTTTTTTTTTCCAATGAATTCGTAATGATTACGTGAATAGATCGATCATTTTTGTTAGGAAGGTCATGGCGCGACAGTTGTGATGATCAAAAGAATTCTGAATTTATCAGTAAGTTCATTATATCTTTTATAACGTAATCGATAAGTCAGTCATGTTTATACAGAATTTTTAATTTTCCAACTCGTGTAAGTTCTTTCCTTTTTTATTTCTTTTTTATATCAAGTATTTTTTGTGGAATTCATGGAATCCAAGGTGCGGAAGTCCGATAAGATGAAGAACCTTACTTCGATAGTACAAACATATCGGTTTCATGATTTTTTGATCTATCGTAAACTACGATAGAAGTTTAATTGAGATATCATGATATGAGATTCGTAAAATCGAAGTGGGAAGTCTTGTAAAGTAAAGATATTATATACTTGCATTTATATACTTGCATACACACAAATACATATTGTACAGATATACATATTTTATTACTACGCTTCATTTATTCAAAATTACTAGAATAATCAAGAATACGAAACAAACGTTCCTTCATTAGTAGTTGTTCGATAAAATAATGCATATTTATTTAATGAAATATTATATATTAATCGAAAATGAATTCTTTGTAACGAAATTATTTATGCGAATATAATAATCGTACTTTGAACGTATCGTATTTCGATGATCCGAAGAACATTATAGATATATTTATTCGTTCAGGAAAATTATATACGTACATTTTTTTTTCATTTGATTATTTAATGAAATATGTCGATTGTTTATTACATAGTTCCTCTTTTAACGTCGACAATCTGAATTGAGAGAGAGAGAGAGAGAGAGAGAGAGAGAGAGAGAGAGAGAGAGAGAGAGAGAGAGAGAGAGAGAGAGAGAGAGAGAGAGAGAGAGAGAGAGAGAGAGAGAGAGAGCGAGAGAGAAAGTGACAAAAGGAGAAAAGAAGAGAAAAAAAATAAACATACAGCGTAGACATAACAAAGCTTAACGATTATTAATCGTCAAAACAAGTTAATTGATGTTTAACCTCTCTACAACCTAATGTAACTCTATGAAATTACACGTTACATGCATATATGGGGATTATGAAAATAGTCTAATAATAAGTTGTAATAATAAATCGCTAATAAGTCATCTGAGATAATAATTTTGTCTAACACGCTATTCGTAACATTTTACGTATATACATAGGTACAATTACTTATCTTTTTTTGCGTTTGTCAGTATAGAAAAATAATTTTTACATAATTCATAATCAATGTCATATATCTATACTTTTTTAAATACTTTTTATAATTTTCTCATTCTATTGCGTCTCACTTTATACTCCAAGAGTTTTGAAAATATTTTTCTTTAATTACATACTTATAGGTTATATCAGTGTAGTGTATAATTGTAGATACTAATATAAATAATTTTTACATTATATGATTTTTACGTTATGTAGAATTTTAATGTAGATAAAAAAAAAAATTCGATAGATTATATCTAGTGGATTAAAATCGACGTTATAATACTTGTTAAAAGAAAAAAGAAATATACCTATGGTCGTTTTACGTCCGATGTTGAAATTTTACGTATTGACTGAAATCCTTTCGGGAAAAGAAAAAAAAAAAAAAGAGACTTATTCGTTGACGTTGACGGATTTCAAGTTTCTTTTGGAACTCGCAGGATAATACGATTACCTGGAAATACCGAGAAATTTTCTCGGAAATAACTTCGCTACAAGAATTCGACGAATCGAAATATGTATTTCTATTAATATCTATCAATGAAAGGCAAGATTTTTTTCTTTATCCACGATGAATTATAAAATAATGTATATCGCTAAATTATTTACTAATTATCGATTCCATACAGCGAGCTAAATGTTCTTAGGTGATTTTAAAAATCAATTACATATTTCCCGAGATTTTTTAATCTTGTAGTGAAAATAATTGGCCTAAAAAATCTCGACAAAAAAAAAAAATAATTGATTTTTCGAATCATTTAAAAACTTTTAGCCGATCCCGAAATATTTTGGCCTACTTTCTCTGAATTTACATATTTACAGATAGTATCTATATTATATTTATTGATTTATTGAGATTCGATATAAAATATACGCGAAAGTATACTCTACGTTTTAATACGAAAAACTTGATTTTCTTTTAGGTACTCTTTTCTATGTTTCCTCTTTTCTGTTTGACTAGACAGCTTCGAGAAGCTTATGTATTTAATAATATATATACACATACATACACATGCGTATTATGAATATTGATAAAAAAAGAAATAAAAAAGACGAAGAAAAAAAAAGAGAAAAATACGTAATACTCTGACTATCCTGGGGCACTACATTTTTAATAGAAGACGACGTTAAAGTTATAGAGCTTCTTCGTACTGGATAATAATTTGATTAAGTTCTTGAAAGCTTCTCGAAGTTTTGGTGAATCGGGAAAGAGCAAAAAAGAGATAGATAGATAAATAGAGAGAGAGAGAGAGAGAGAGAGAGAGAGAGAGAGAGAGAGAGAGAGAGAGAGAGAGAGAGAGAGAGAGAGAGAGAGAGAGAGAGAGTCATATCATTTGAAACAGGATCATGTATCTTCGATGAAACTTCTCAACGGATATACGACATTAATCGCGTGGCTCGTTTGCCGATTCTCTTTTTCTTCAAAATACTAATGGCATCCTCACCATATTACGTGCTTTTAATATTCGAACGATAATCATCTTCTATGATTATGTTAACGTTTCTCTTTCTCTCTCTCTGTCTTTGTATCCATCTATCTCTATCTCTATTTCTCAGGAGATACATATATTAAAAACTATATTAGAAGTGGTTCGTTATACTAATCATGTATTAATTAAGTTTACTATTCGATTCATATTTCTTTTTTCCAATATCTAATTAAAATATAACATTTATTTCATTGTATGTGTGTGTGTGTATATGATATACATAATATGAAGAATATTGGATATTGAATTTTAATCAAATACAGGATGGGACGAAAGTTCCTAAATGATTTTAAAAATCAATTACGTCTTTTACGAGATTCGTTAGGCTAATTTATTCTCTTTTTTCTTTTCTTTTCTTTTTTTTTTTATCAAATTGCAGAATTACAAACCTAATTAAAGTCTGAGAAGTCTTACGAAAAGAAATATAATTAATTTTTAAAATTGTTTATTGAAATTGTTGACCGATCCTGTATACGAGCTTTTGTGTATTTTACTTTATTTTTCGATTATGCTAATATTATCGAATAAGAAGAATCGAAAGATATAAGAGGGAATTCGAAAGAAGAAAAGGTTGTTGTTATCTATCGTTTTGAAAAATCTATTTTCGATGTTTTGAAACATCGCGTTGTTATTCGTAGTGACATATCATCGACGTATATAGACGATCGAGAGAACGTGTGTACAACTATCTATGTATATCTATATATATATATATATTATATATTATATATATTCTATATTATAGATGTATATATGTTGTATACTATATATATTATATATATTTTATATATATGTACATATTATATCGATCATACACTAAGTAAATAAATGTCGTCCATCAGAGGTAGGAATCTCTACCAACGTAGATATTAGATATTACCACGAGAGAGAAAGAGAGAGAGAGAGAGAGAGAGAGAGAGAGACTGGTTCTGATATTTTTGTAATTTTCTTGCCAACAGGTAAACCGGCTTGTCCATTAAGACAATTTCGCTGTACGAACGGCAGATGTATACCTATGACTTGGGTATGCGACAAAACGGACGACTGTACGGATAATTCCGATGAGATTCCTGTGTTATGCAAAGGTAAGAATAAACAAAAAGATAATACAATAAAAAAGAATAAAGAGACCAATTGTTGAGAACATTGTTCGTAGGAACTAAATGATCAAAAGTATTTCCTAGGTAATTCTAAAAATCAATTACTCTTTCTTGGATTTTTTCTCAGGTCATAAAAAAATGCTTAAGCTTGTAGTTTTACAGTCTGAAAAAAAAAGAAAAAAGAGCGTAAAAAAGAACGAACAAAATAATTAATTTATAAAACAACGTAGGAACTTTTGGCTAGCTCATGTATTATTTTCTTTTTTGTGTAATCGATATATATTCGTATATAAATATATATATATATTTTTATATATTTGAACTCATTTGTATTCATTCTATCATACAAAAATTCATTGAAAAACAATGTTCAAGTATCATTTGTAGCAATTGTTTCTGGGAACGATAACGTGACGCATATTTGAAATACATATGAAATATATAGAAAATGTTTTGAAAAGATTGGGACGATCTCTTTCTATACGACTAACGGCATAGAATATTCAATGTATTATTTATCTTTAATTTTCTACTTGCGGATATTTGAATTTGACTTGGCCAACATTGGCACTGTAGCCAATGGCGTTGCTCCCATTACGTTACCTTTCGCCGTGTTTAAAGGGTCACCGAACATTTCTTCTTCTTTGTAGTACATTTATACACATTTAGAATGAAAATATACGTACATGCGCGGGCGTAGGTGTGTATATGTGTGTGTGCTTCTATCAAAAATCACTAGGTACGTAGCCAAGAGTATCGATGCCAACGAACGAAGAAATAAGTTTCCTTCTTATCAAACGATTTATGATCGTTTATGTCAAATATATTCGTCATTATTAAAGTTAATACATAGTCTTCGAGAAAGATAGAAAGAGAGAGAAAGAGAAAGAGTGAGAGTGAGAGAGTTAACATAACAAATAGGATTACTGTTGAAGACAAACGATAAAGCAAGTGAATTTCAGCGTTGATCAGTGATTAGTTGACATAGTCGATCGAGTCTAATCAGAGCTGATTAGCTTTGGCTTATTGCAGAGTTGTATTAAGTATACACATACGTGTGTATATATGTATGTATGTATATATGCATGTATACATGTACATATATATGTATTTGTTTGAGAATCATCCACGATCGATATTCCATTTAATCGTTATAATTGTGTAGAATATAAGTATTTTTCTTCATTATGAATAGATCATTTTTATACGAATTTTGAAATATATCGTTTCTACGGGGAATGAATTCAATGATAGAAATTCCGTTTCTCTTTTTATTTTTATTTTTCTTTCTTTCTTTTCTTTTTTTTCCTTTCGTTTACAGAATTAGAAACCAGACTGTTCACATTATTTAAAAAATCATGAAGGTTCTAATCTCGATAAATATAGGATTGTATACCTTTATGCAAGAACCAGTTGTCCTTGCTGGTATAATTTTCTTCGGCGTTACAACAAAATGTTGCACCTTCCGTCTCGGATTGGTTCATTCAACGAGCTTTTTACACGATTAAATGGAATATATTCTAGAACGATAGTACTTATATACCTACTGTATATTTGGTATTCCCCCTGTTTAATCGCGTGTACGCGATTGCAAAATATTTATAATTATAATTTTTCGAATGACCTCGATCCAGGATATCCTGCGAGATTATTAATGTAAGAAGAATCATGGCGACTAGGAAGAGAATCAATCATAGGAGGAAGAAAAAGAAATGATAAATCCGGATCGATCGATCGATCTATCGATCGATCAACAAATCGTCGTAATCTTGACAATTATCTTTCAATATATCGTATTATCAGGATCGTCTAATTAAATATCGAGGACCACCTGGGGAAAGCCGATGTATGTGATAATTATAACCACGTTCCATTTCTATCTTTTTCCCCACAATATTATTCCCTGTACTATCTAGTTACTTTTATTTATCGAACTATCAGAGAACCGGAAAACTGTACTTTAAATGCAAAAATTCGTTGCGTAGTAATCGTCGGGGAAAGCGAAACTCGGCGTTTTTTTCTTTCTTTTCTTCTTTTTTTTTTTTATTCTTTATCCGCGCTCGATAGAAAAAAGAAAAAAGAAATAGAACATTTCTAGGGTAATATTATCTAAAGCGCGAGAGCATTTACATTACCGTTAATATTCTTTTATACTATGAATAAATAAAGCATATCAGGAGAGAAGGCCATCGAGAACGATCATTTTGAGATTACACAAGTTTGTTATCCTTGCATTTTCGTTGTTATAAAAATGACGACCGATTAGAATCTTTATCACGAGTTCAAACGTCAAATCTAGAACGATTTTCACGCGAAAAATGTGACGATGCTGATATGGACAGAGAGAAAAAAAATAATATTGCACGTTAGTGCATGAGTGTATCAAAAAGGTATCTATATACAATAAAGATATCTATATACAATATAATACGTCACGTTATCTCGCTGGAACGTGCACAGTGCACACTTATGTACATACGTATGTATACGTAAAAATCTAAAGCGGGCATCAGTGTATCGCGTTATTGCCAACGATTCACTCACTGTCTCTCTTTCTCTCTCTCTCTCTCTCTCTCTATCTATCTATCTATCCATCTCTCTATCTCTCTATCTATCTATCTCTCTATCTCTCTATATTTTCCAATATTTCAACAAACAATTTTATTTTATTATTTGGAAAAGCTCGAAGTTAAACATCGTTAAAAATCTTAACGATAATTGACGAGACAGTTTGATTGAAAATGTCCGTAAAAAGAAAAAAAAAAAACAAAAAGAAAATTAAAAATTAAAAAAGAAAGATACAGAAAAATCCGGACAACATATCATACGAGTAACGAATATAATTCTATTCCAAACAATACAATATAAATATATATATATATATATATATATAATACTAAAATAGACTTTATATATATGTATATGTGTGTATATTTTTTTTATCCAAATCAATAAATAACAAATATGACATTATATTCAATAAAGGATAACAGAAAGAGATTTATTGAAATAATAAAATGAATGGAAATTTAATCGAACGTACAATCGACGTATTGTAAGGGAAGAAACTCTTGTGGAGATCTTTCTTTTTTTTTTCCCTTTTTCTTAAGACCATTGTCGTCGCGCCGAAAAAAAAAAAAAACAAGAAAAGGAAAGGAAAAGATGGAAGGAAAAAAAAAGAGAAAAATCGTTAAAAAAAAAAAAAGACAAAAAGAAAATATCAAAGTCCAGGATCGTTGTAGTGTTTTGTCTTTCGTAATATTTTTATCGGGACCCATCATCGTCTCGCAAGTTCAGAATGTAGTGCAAGGCCACGAATTCCACAAGCCATCAGTCTCGCGATTCGCAAGCAGAGACGAGCAGTTTGGAGTGTTCTCTCTCTCTCTCTCTCTCTCTCTCTCTCTCTTTCTCTCTCTGTCTGTCTGTCTTTCTCACTCGGATCTTCTTCCTTTTCTTCAGCTCGTCTTGGTTGTGTGAGAGAATCTCGTTGAACGTAACCAACAGCACACTAAAGAAAATACCATCATCGTCAAGCTCTTCGTCTTCATCTTCTTCTTCTTCTTCTTCTTCTTCTTCATCCTCGTCATCTTCCTCATCTTCCTTTTTTTCTTTTTCTTTTTTTTCTTGGCCGTCCTCTTCGTCGTTTCTTCCTCCCCTAAGGCTATTGTAATTTATAGCGCAAGGCCTGCACCGATTGCATCAGTCGATGCAGACAGAGTAGCGAACGATGCCGAAGAGACGGGGAACAACCAATTCGGCGCTCTCTTCTTACACACACATACACAATACCTATACATACATGTACGCATGTATACACACACGTAGAACACTAGTCGGCGGGTGAGATACACAAGCATGTAATTATGGTGAAAGCCAGCCAGTGCTCGTTCTCCGATCATGGATGCCTCTCCTCCTCCTCTATGGTACCCCTCGCGATCCCTAACATCAAAGATTTTGCTTCGACTTCGAGTCCCGTGTTTATATTTCTCGATAACCCGAACAAGAAAATTCTCTTCTTTTCTCTTCTTCTTTTTCTTCTTCTTCTTCTTCTTTTTCATTTTGTTTTCTTTCTCTTAGGTCGTATATCAATGTTCGAAATTTAATGATCCTGTTCTATTCGCACTTTTCTTTTTTCTTTTTTTCGGCTATTGTTTAGAATTTTAATCGTTCCGATGAACGTTGTCATCAATCTGTTCCATCAAATACTCGAGAACGATGATTATTAGATAAAAAAGGATGAGTACAATAAAAGAAAGAAAAAAAAGCAGGAGTCTTGTTTGGAATGATTTTGTCCTGAGACCAAGAGGTCAATCTCATCGAAAAAGAAGTGTCGTCGTTCTTCGAACTCGGCTGCGATAATTCGGAACGATAAAATCTGATATATTCTTCGTTTTTTTTTTTTGTTATTTTTTTCTTTTTCTTTTTGGATCGTATTCTCAATATTTCGAATATAACGAACCTGTTCTAGTCGCCCATTCGTTTCAATTTTAATCTCTCCGCTCATCTCAACTACTCGACAATGTTGTCGACTAGCTCGACAACGACGATAGCAAGAACGAGTAAAATAAAAGAAGAGAAACAAGAGAATAAAAGAAAAGAAAATAAGAAGAGACCCATTCGAAATGATTTCGTCCTGAGACCAGGAGGTCAACCTCATCGAAAAAGAAGGAGTATCGCGTTCCTCGAACTCGTCACAATAATTCGAACAGCTGCACTCGTACAGAGCACAGCTGTCGCTTCTTCCTATGAGTTCTGATAAGAGAAAACGTAGGAAAGTTCTAACGTTTATAGAGGTCATATTACAAAATGGAATCAAGAATGTCGCACCGATTGTCCTTCCGTCCTCCTTCCGACATCTATAAAGGTTTCCGATTCGCCAAATAGACGCCTACGATACGTTTAATACGATGCTCCTCACGTAGGCGCAAAGACTTAAATAAAAGAAGAGTTATGCCTCGTCAGCATGTTACTGCGAGTCACGATTCAACCAACCACCGCCTACCATCTTTAATATATTCGTTGCAAGTACATATATATATATATATATATAGTCTAACGTATGTATATATGTAATATGTATGTATGTATATATGTAAAAGTATTATCGGATTCTACTACTTTCAAATAATTTCAAGATAGAAAGAACGTAGTAAAATTTTGATACGTTAATCTACCTCATACATGCGAGATATTTCTATGTAAAACATTTTTCTTGATATTAATTTTTTATTTATTTATTTTATATATATATATATTTAATTTTTATATTGGAAAAAACAGAGGATTTCCCAGCGAAATTTTTTAAGATGGAGTCAGTGATAGATATACGAGATGGTGATTATAAAAGTGGTCTAAGTAATTTGAGATATTAAAAGACATATTTTGTTTCATACGCTAGTTTCAAAAAGTTTTAAATTACCTAAAAGGATTATTTTTCAAGAATAAATATATGCTTCCATTTTTTGTTTGCCAAGGGAGAAAAATAATTTTTTAAATAATTCTAATCGAAATATCAAAATATCTCTAAAAGGAAAATATCTGTAGCGGATTAAGATTATTTTTATTTTTGATTTCAAATATATCAACGAAAGAAATTGGGTTTGATATTAAAAATTATTTCGAGGACAAAAGATGAGTAACATAATTATAAACAAAAAAAATCACAAATAAAAATTACATTAAAATTCTGTTGAAATTAATGTAAATGAAAATCGATAGAATAATTATAACAAAAAATAAATATACATATATATATAAATATATATTACAAAAAGAAATATGAAACATGGCAATAATATTTCCAGCTATCGCTTATATCCATAATACAGTTTATTTGTGTAAAAAAAATTATATAAAATAGAAAAGAAAAATAATTTGATATTCAGCTCTCTTAGTCCTTAAGATGTATGCGCGTGAACGTGAAGATGCGTTTTCTCAAAGAGACATTGGAAAAACGTAAAAATAATAAAAAAATTTATATATGTAATAGTATAATATTATACTAACTATTATCTAACAAAATTTTTAATCTTTTTTGACTTTCATGAATTCCACCAGATTTTTCTCATAAATCTATGAAACAATATATTTAATGGAATCCTTCAAATTTTATAAAAATCAAAAGATCTCATATAATTGTTATGAAAAAAATTTCAGCAAGATTCCTTTTCTCTTCCATAAATTCTATCTATTCCAACTATCAAAGATCCAAACATAAATGACATCGTTTCGAGAACAATAAAAATCAAATATACACATACACACACATATATACACGTACAATATTGCATGGAATTATTAAAAGGAAAAAAAAGGAGAACGTGCATGCAGCAGTGAAATTTTATATTCGAAACGTAACAATGTAACAGTAAATTTATCCCTGTGCGAGAATAAGCTTCTTTTTTTATCACGTTTGTTCTTTTGTAACAAGAATCGTCGACGTGTGTATTCTAGTTAAAAATAACGAAAAAAAGAAAAAAAAAACAAAAGCAAGAGAGTAAATATAAAAAAAAATTCAATTAAATGAAAACGTAATGCACAATACTTCACGCGATTTCGAGATGAATGCAAGAACATTTGTGAATTATAATTCACGCATACGTACGAGCAATGCCCTAAAGTTTATGGTTTCATGCTCCAACATGCTTTATACGAATCTTTTACGCTTTTGTTGATAGATCTTTTTCTCTTTCTACCTTTCTTTCTCTCTCTTTACGCTTTTATTAGTTTTACTATCATTATCTTCAACTATTATGTACTGCAATCATTATTTTTATTACATTTTTACTTACTTTTATCTTTTTATATATACAATATATTTTTTCTATACATAAAAAATTTGTTTCCCTTTATCTCTCTCTTTTTGTTTCTATCGATGATTTAAAAAGCTTAAATAAATTAAATAAGTTTATCACAATTGTTGTTATTATTATTATTATTATTATTATTATTATTATTATTATTATTATTATTAATATAATGTAAAATACGTTTCTTTATTTACATTCTCTTTCTATATTAATAAAAAAATATACGTTCTTTCTTTTCTGTCGATGATTCGGAAAGCTTAGAGGATATAATAAGATCGTCACCAAGCGTTTAAAGAATGCAAAGTCGTGAGAAAAGGAGAGAATATAAATAGCTGCTAATATATAGCGTAAGCATTAGTTTAAATAAAATTTACATTCCGACGGCATTTACTCGCTTAAAATTCATAATACTAATGGAGCTCGCGATTTACAAAATCGCTTTGTGACATAGTAGAATACGGAAGGTGTTTAGGGACGCCATAAATTCAGGCTAATTCGTGACATTACGACTGTTAAGAGTAGGAAAATTTGTTATACACACACACAGAGAGAGAGAGAGAGAAAGAGAGAGAAAGAGAGAGAGAGAGAGAGAGAAACATTGTATTCGACTAAGTACATTTATTAATCGAATTTTGTTACTTAATTAACGAATGATGTTCAGCATATGTAACGAGATGAGAAATTAACATCGTTTCGAATAATTTATAGCGATTTATATAGATAATAGATATCTACATCTATAAATTTTGTAAAATAATATACACATGTTTTTACTTTTCTATCTTCTTTGAAGTAGAAAATAATAATAAAAAAAAAAAAGAAAATAACGAAAAAGAAAAGACAAAAGAAATAATAAAGATTGAAACAAAAAAGAAATTTGCGAAGCAAATACTCGGAATATACGAAACAATGCATTTGGAGTTCTACGAAAAAGTAAGTAAAGTAAATGACTTATGCTGTCGTGCAATCACGGAAGGCAGTACATATGTATCTTCAAGTGAGTTAGTTTTGAGAAAAACGCCTTCAAAGTTTACAATTGTTAAAAGTATTCTCTTTCTCTCTTTCTAACACA
Organism: Vespula vulgaris; assembly: GCF_905475345.1. NCBI lineage: Eukaryota > Metazoa > Arthropoda > Insecta > Hymenoptera > Vespidae > Vespula > Vespula vulgaris. The sequence goes on along the minus strand of NC_066591.1, from coordinate 2,181,622 downwards.
CACACACAGAGAGTATGACAACAATAAGTTTTTCACAGTAACGTACATATGGAAGAAACAGTGACGTTCAAAACGCTACCTTTTATTCCTTTTATTGATACAAATCGTTTTTTTTCATGGTAGACTACTCTACCTAAAGTAAAGTAAATTTAATTTTTCCGAATAATATTTTATAAGATCTTTTCTTTTCCTACTAGTTTACTTCGTAACATGTGATAAAGTTTTTCAATACGAGTTCGACGGTATGAATAAATCCAAACGACAAAAAATCCTAAAGATAAAAGCATTTTTTAATTGCACGACAATATAAACAGTAATATATTATGTACGATGACGCTGCAGAGTTTATTTCTTAAGTACTATTTTAATACACTTTTATTTATTTGATAAATATTTTTGTATTGATTATTTATTAAATTTAATTAATGATAAGTATTTTGTAAAGTAAACAATCAGTATAAATGAATATTCCGATCATAAATAATTAAGGATCGGTATTACATCTGGATTATGTAATTTGTATTACGTACTATTATTTTATTTAAAATATTTACCATTTATTTAAGATGCTGATCAAATTTTTTTTTAAATAATGACTTCAAAATAAATAATAGCCAATTTAATAAATAAGAAAGTCAGTCAAATCGATAATAATAAAGCGACGTAGTCCCTTTAAAAGTACCGTTGCCTTGTGCGTTACAATAATTATATATATACGGAGCGACGAATAATCCCTTTAATATACGTAGTGACATCGCGTCGTTGAACACTAAAACGATTAAAATATCTTTCATGAATGAAACGTATTCTCGTATTCGTTCGATTCATCGATGCAATCCTATTTTACTATGAACGAAACGAAAGACCATTGAAGGTAAAGCGATTGAATGATCAATTCTCCTCTCTTGTAATATAGGCAATAAATAGAAATCAATTATTCATTTTTTCAGACTTTTTCGTAGCAAATGTTTTTTTCTCTTTTTCTTTTTCTTTTCCTTTTCAATTTGTAAAACTACCAACACTCTTTTAGAAACTTTTGATGTTACCTAAAAACTTTTGGCCTACCCTATGTACCATTCGAGTATACTTTAAAACCATTTCGAACTTAATTATTCGAATTCCTTAACTAATTGTTCAAATTCTCAAACCTTAATAGTACACCGTGCTTTCACGGATGTTACGATGAGTTTCGTGCGTGTGTTTTATGTAAATTATGAAAATAAAGAATTTTCGTAATACCAGTTTTATGCACTAGAAATGCACGAATATTTCTATCTGTAGGTATCTGTTAAAGATGCATTCGACACGTATATGCATACATACATATTCATATGTAAATCGGATTTGTTCATGTATGTATTATACACGTATGTAAGCACACGCACACGTACACTCACATGTGTACACGTTGTACACGCAAGGTTCGAGGTTCGTTAATGGAGGCACGCTTGGAAAGAACATGCTGGGTTTCTGGCCTCCTAAAGAATCTTGTCCCGTATTACGCCTTTGATTAAAACTGATGGACTGTTGCCGAACGAACGAACGAACGGTCGTCTCGTTCGTTCCCTTTTCTTCTGTACTGTCGACAACTTTCCAAGTTCATCTTTCTCTTCTGAATCTTCGCTAATATATATATATATAATTTCCTTTATTTTAATTTACACACATATATATTTATATGTATATGTATAGCATAGACCAAAAGATGATTCGAAATTTTTTATGTGATTTTAGAGATCAAAAAATAAAGATCTATTACTCTTTTTTAGACTAATTTGTTTTCCAGATTATAAAATTACTGTAACTTATAATTAAAATACAATAATGTAATGGGAAATTGATTACTATCTATTTGCGTCCGGCTGGAAATAATTCCTATTTAAAAAGAAATTATTTATAAATAAGTTAGTAAGTGTAGAGTTCTCTCAATCTGTTTCTTTCATCGGAAATCGATTAACGAAAGAATAAAAAAAAAAAGAAAATGACGGAATACAATGAAAGACTGTGTGTCTGTGTATGTGTATATATGTATGTACATATGTAAGCAAGTACGTATGTACATCCGGGAAAACTATCGCCGTTAGCAGAATTATAAATTACATTGAACGTTTTACGCTTAATGCCCCAGAAAATTTAACAAAAGGTATAATCAAGTAAATGAGAGTAGCGTTTAATCATGTGGCAAATAAATGTAATTCGATTTGAAGAATTGGCAGAAGAAAATCTTAGGAATTATTTACCGAACGATAGAGATCGAAATTGAATGCTAACCGATAAGTGGGAAAGAAAATTTTTTTAAATAAGAAAAACGAGTCATTTGCATTTTTCTATTGTCTTGAACTCAATGTTCAATATTATTATCGTTTCTCCGCAGTTTAAGAATTTTTTGGCCGACTTATAAATAGGGGTCATCCTTATCGCCCGACACCAATGTTTATCGTCATGTAATTTTTATTCCATACATTTCTTATCGACAATTGAATAAATCATCATTGATGATCCATCCGATCGACTTTTGACAAACGACATTCTTTCAAATCGTATTATTTACGATGGAATTTAAAGGTATTACCTGATAGCATTGAAATTTACGAAACGAAATTATAATGAAAATGTAAAGAAAAAAAAAAAAAACAAATTATATAATTATAAAAATTTTTTATTTCATTGCCGTTTATCAGACTTTAAGCATTTTAATTTTGACGAAAGAGAGAGAGAGAGAGAAAAAATAACACGAATCTTGAATATTTTCTACGCGAAATAGAGTGTTTATAATTATTTTACAATGTAAAAGGTGTGGAATGAAAAAAAATGTGATTCACATAAGAAATGTATTACGATTAACTCGTGTGGAATAACGCGTATTTGGTACTACATACGTGAACGTATATATCCGGGCTCTCATCCTAAATAGGTAATTCAACCTCAATATCCACAGAAAGGAATCGCGCCGCGATGCACCAGAAAACTAGAATATATACTTGTAAACTTCGTGCTTTTTATCTATTCACGATTAAAACCTCGTGCAACTCGATTTATTATCGATTCGCCTAATACCGATTGACGTATTTCATTTTTCTCATTCTTTCTTCTGCTCTTTTTTTCATACTTTGAATATCATAAACATAAAAAAAGACAAATAGAGCGCTTAACTCTCGTTTTATATGCAATTTTTTTTTTTTAACTTGCATCGTATTTTATATACAAAATCCATATATATTATATAGGTATAGGTATGAACGAATAATCGATAGTTTTATTCCATAGCTTCGAGATATCCTATGTCTTTCTAATGCTGATGTAATCTCACGTTGATTTTCACATTCTCCTTCTTTCGAAAGTCCGCAAAATCATTAAGACAGATTTAAGACGAGATTCCGATCTTTCATTGCGTAAAATAAAATGTCTATCTAATAATTACAATTATTTATCCCGATTACAATTATTCACCAAATCAAGAACAATATTATTATGGTAAATCTTCATTAATATGGCTGCCAACTTTATATCGACAGTAATAATCCTGCCAATAGTACCGATCTTATGAAAAAAGTGATTAAAGAAAACGTGATTATTTTTGGTCTTTTTTTTTTGTTTTTATTATTATTTTTTTTTTTCGAAAAACGCAGAATACGCTTAACATACCTTATTTCTTCGTCGACAGAGAACACGCACGCACACATTTATTCGCAGACATGTATAGAACGGCCAACCCCCTCCAATACACCTATCGATGTGTTTGTATCGAGGCCCATATATAGGGCCTCTTTCCTCGGGCGCGAGCTTACAGCATCCGCGACTTCTACCGCGAGTGAATCAAATCGTATTGTCTGCTCCAACCACGAATTTGCCTTTCGGAAAGGATTATCTTATTTCTTAGTGCTTTTATCGTGTTTTTTCATCCATCGAGTATATATTCACAACATTGCGTATAAACAGATATATATATATATATATACATATACATGCATATACATATTATGATGTTTTTTTTAAAAGTAAAATAATCAGGCGAGGTGAAATAGACATTTATATTTTTCATTCGCTAAAATCGATTTATGGAATACAAAAGAACTTGTTGAAGAAAACTTTTCAATGATCTTTCTAATTCCTATTGATTTTCGTAAATACGAAATAATATAATTATTAAAATTTAACGTATATAAATTTCTTCGTGATTAAATTAGTTTAATAAAAACGAGAGACGTGAAAGGAAAAACACGAGTTGGCCTGGTAGTTCTCTTTTGGTTGGTGTACACGAAAGTAAAGGGGTCTCCCAGGAGTGGTCCGTTCGTCGAAGAACAGTGCATCATCGTCTTCTTGAAGGGATACCGTTCGATCAAGAAAGATCGACGAGCTTGTAAAAAAACAGTCAGTCGATTATCGTCTAGAGAACGCCCGGTTTACTGTGTATGCTGGCTCACATTCAACGTGTGTGCGCTCGAGGAACTCGGGTCGTGTAAAAAACTTGACTCAGTCGGCGAACGATGATTAGTATGAACGAAACGAGAATGGTAACTCGGAAGAGCTTTAGTCGATAGAAATAATAATATTGTGATGCCGTTTCATCGAGAAACAACGAAGTGGGATTGGAAATTGTGTTATTAAAAATTTGAAGAGTTTATCGAAAAAGGAAAAAGATAACAATAACAACAACAAAAAATTGGTGTAGCAATTATTCGTTCATTAGCCTTATCACGATCTATTTATTATTAAAAAAAAAAAAAAAAAAAAAAAAGTTACTGCATCATTTCGCGTAGAAGCGAGTGTAAACGGGTTAAAATACGCGAACGTATTAAACGAACGCATAAATACATCCGCACAGAGTGCGTAATATACACACAAGTGCGTAAAGAAAAAACGTCTGCCAATAATGCAGCCCTTCAGGAACTCGTGCTTCTTCTTCCACCATTCGACTGGTTTCACGTGCGCAAGGCTACTGTGGCTGCTATCGTTCATTGCGATCTTCGTTCCTGCTATCCAACAAGATCATCGTAACAGCCACCAATTTTCAGGTACTCAACAATGCGGGGAAAACGACTTCAAGTGTGTCAGCGGCAGGTGCATACCTGGGATATGGCATTGCGATGGGGAAAAGGATTGTGACGACGACTCTGATGAAGATCCGAATATTTGCAGTAAGTTTTTCTTTGATTTCTTTCGTATCATACTCATCATACATCGTTCTTTCTATTTTTCAAATCGATTACGTTAAAATCGTAAATTTCTTTTCTTCGCGAAAAATTTCCTTCTTCCTGTTATTTCTTTCCATTTATTTTCTTTTTCTCTCTTTTCTCTCTCTCTTCATCGCTCTTTTTGTCTTCTTTATATTTAAGAAATAAGATATACGGCGTATGCATAATGAACGGTACAAAATACAAAAAATTATATATACTTGCGTACTTGATCTCTCGTTTGAGATTGATTCGTAGCTTTCAAAATCGTGTAGCACCGATGATAAGTGTTCCTATTGCGAAATTTCACGTGTTCCGATGGTCATTCTCAAAATTTGCAAATAGCTATCTAAAATCGAAAAATTTACGATGTACTTTGGTTTTTTGTCGATTTTTTTCTTCTTTCTCCTTTTTTTTTTGTTTCTTTTTGGTCGCTTTATCAAAATTTACAATATTCACGTAAATCGATTAAAATTGGACAACTTGTGGAAATAACCTGCTTATCCGTAGAGAGAGAGAAAAAGAGGAAGAGAGAGAGAGAGAGAAAATGTCGAAATTTGAAAAGGATGTTGTTTTATTGGGATCGCATTACATTCGGCTTAAACGGGACACGAAAATCCTCTCGTATTTTATGGTAATTGTATCGGTTATTCTATCGGGAGCACCGTCGATTCGAATTTGATCGTTTCCCTTCTCTGTATTCTCGCGAATAAAATTCGTTTTCTCTCTCTCGTTTTTTCCCTTTCTCGCTTTTTCTCTTTCTTTCTTTTTCCTCGTTACTTCCATACATTTACTTTTGATAAAAACAAAAGGAAAGAAAGGAAAAAAAGAAACTCGATCAAGAAATTTGAAAACGTCGTTCGGAGTAGTACACGTTTCACGAATTTCTTGCTACGGAGACTGCGGTATGTGAAAGTGCAACTTTAACGACCGGTTTTACGCAGGTGAAGCAGCATACATACGTACGCACTTACGTACGTACACTGTCGTTGAAAAGTTTTTAGAAATAACACGAAAAATATTTTTAAATATATTTAGTTCAAAACAATAATTCGTCACTATATCTCGATACTCTATCATATTCTATACATATATATGATAATCTCGGAAAGTCAAACTTTGCTTTATTTTACATAAATCAAATGCAAAAATGTAAATATTTGATTATAATTAAATGCATCATATTCAAAATCTTTTTGAGTCAAGTATTTTGTTTTTCGCGAGTAATTGAGAACCACTGCGATTTTGATAAAAACTTGTTTACTGCATATAATTATAGTAAAATCGAATGTCGATAATACTTTGAGAATTTGGTTACAAATAGATAGTAATTTTGTACGGTAAAATTGTACTGCATATCTATAATCCATATTTTTAGATATATATATATATATATATATATATATATATATATATATATATACGTACGTACGTACATACGTATGTATGTATATAATAATACCGTGATCGTTTTTAATAGAACGAATATACAACGATCGATTTTTCGACTTATTCAATGAACCTTCTATAAAACTATATATACTATCGTATCTATTCTACATATGTATATCGAATACGATCGCACATGGGCAACTTAAAAATGTTCGTATAATTTTATAAAAGAATATAAAACAAAAATATCTTTAAAATATTGCGATAAGAGAAAAAGAAAAAATAGAAAAATTGAAGTAGATATTAAAAAGTCTTCATTAGAATTTTTTAATTTTTTCAACGTGAATTACAATTAAAATCAAATTCAAGCAATCTCGAGGACTGATATTATTGGCTCATTAATATAATATAACAAAGAGATCCTGTTTATCTCAGCGATTAATTTAATATGTCATCAGCATAGTTAAACAACCGTCAGGCCATGTAATATGATCCGAGTATCCAATCGTTTTTAATAACTTTCGTTTGTGCTTATCCATGTGAAATCTAAAACAATGGAAATATATACTATGCTAATATGGACTATCAAAGGTTAATGCGTATTTCAATGCACGTAAGTATATAGAAGCAGAAGAGTAAAGGAGGGCAAGACGGAAGGAGGAAGTTTGTTAACTCGGTTAGCAGAGTTTTACAAAATTCTTGGCAAAAGTTATATCTTTTAATATCATCAAAGATGATAATCTTTGTACTATAATAATAATAATTCACGAATCAAATACGATTAAAATCTCTTGAAAACACTGTCACGAGGATGATCTCTCTCTCTCTCTCTCTCTCTCTCTCTCTTTACACACATATGTTCATTTGCTTCATTTCATATCGATATTATATCGTAATTGACTTTCGAAGAAAGTCGCTGTATTTGCGTGTGTCTGATGAAGACGCTCATAAATTAACCTAATATAAAATTGAATGTGACGCACGAAAAGAGCCACGAACATGCAACAACGAGGAATTTCAATGCAGTTCAGGGGAATGCATACCAAATAACTGGGTATGCGATCATCAAAACGATTGTCAGGACAGCTTGGATGAGAAACATTGTAACAGTAAGTTTTAAGTGTTGAAATATTTTATCGTAGGAAGCACGGACGAAGGAACATGGAGGAGGAGGAGGAGGAGGAGGAGGAAAGAAATCAATACGAAAATCAAAGCGAACGTGACGAACATAATTCTTTATGTGTAGCGTAAAATAAAAAAGAAAAGTAATATTTTTCTATATTTTATCGTCTATTCTATAATCTATATGCTTCGTATTAAAAGAAAACGTGTTGTATAAAAAAAAAAAAAAGAAAAAAAAAATGTAAATTCATCGTGAAAATTAGAGAAAAAAAAAGAAATAATAAAACACAATGAAATAATAATTGAACACGACGATTCATTTGGATTTTTTCTACGAATAGAAAGAACGAATTCTTTTTTGTCAAAAAGAAAAAAAAAATAAAGGCGAGAAAATAACCTACTAACGACTAACAAAGTTTGTTAGTCGCATGTAGCGCGCGCGTAATTCAAATCACGGTTAACCATGTATAGCGTGAATTTATTGTCAACTTTTAGGAACGAAGAATTGCACCGCAGAACAATTTACTTGTCGTTCGGGAAATGGCGAATGCGTTGCATTAACATGGATGTGCGACGACAATCCAGACTGTTCGGATGGCTCGGACGAAGCTGAATGCAGTAAGCTTTCGCACGTGGGCCATGCTTTCTGTATTTGTGTTGTTGTTTCTTTCTCGTTTTGCTCAGCTTACTCCCCTTGGCACCTCTCTCTTTCTCTCTCTCTCTCTCTCTCTCTCTCTCTCTCTCTCTCTCTCTCTCTCTCTCTCTCTCTCTCTTTGTTTTATATAGTCGTACGTTGGCAGCTTTGTAACCATTGCATGTTGCACGTTGCACGATAATTAACGTTTGTTGCAGATATCTCGACTGAACTTTTTTGAACTTTCTTTTTAGTACCATGGATGCGTTTCAACAGGTCCCTTTAGCGCAATTTACATGCAAACAAGATCGTGCGCTGTTTTATGCTTTCGAGTTTCATAAAGACGTTTTTTCTCTCTTTCTCTCTTTTTCTGTCGCGTAACAAGCATGTATGTATCAAGAGGTTTTAAGTACTTTCTTTCTTCTCTTTTATACTCTAGAGACTCTCGTTTCTCTTTCGATTTTACCGCTCATAATTCTTTCGAATAATCGACCGCATGTGATCTTAACATTTTTACAACGTGTTATGCCAAATATATTCATTATACAACATATATACATACATCGTACATATATACATACATACGTACATACATGTACACATATATTTATATTTAGTGGCTTCGAGATAAATAAATCCGTTTTAATTTGAAGTATTAATTGGAAAACATGTTTCGTAGAGAAAGTTTGCTTTGGTTCGTAAAAATTATTTTTCATTTAATTTTTATTTTTGTATTGCATAAACATTTGGTGCTTCATTTAATCTAATATTTTTTAACGATCCATAAGGTATACGAGGTTTATATCGTATAATCAAATTAATATCAAATATTAGACTTATTATATTATATATAGAATTAGTAAATATTCATTCTCTATATATGGTACCTTATCTACATATTTCATGCATGATTTCCTTGGGTTGTATTGCTTATAGCATCGTCCGATTTCCTATTTAATTTTATATTATGTGCATCGTTCAGTTATATATTTTTATTTTTAAATCTCTTTTGTTTTATTTCGAAAATTTGATTTCTTTCCTTATCTTATATGTTATTATTTGATATTTTTAAAGAAAGGTTAAATTCATTATATAAATGATATAACAAATTTAACTTTAAATAAATAGTAGACATTATTAATAATGAATATTAATATAGTGTTTAAATACTTGACATAAATACATTTGTATTTATATCATTATGTATTTGTTTATTAAACAAGTAACTTAATAAATGTCGTATTTTAGTTATAGTTATATATTAATTATATATTAGTTATAATATATAGCTAATTTCTGTTTTTATTTACCCATTATTTTATTATCTTAGATGATACTTGTCGATCTGATGAATTCACATGTGCAAACAAGCATTGCATCCAACAACATTGGGTCTGTGATCATGACGATGATTGTGGGGATGGCAGCGATGAAAAAAATTGTAGTCCAACTACATGCAGTCCTGCTACAGAATTTGCTTGTTCAGAAAACTACTGTATCACAGCACAATGGAGATGTGATGGTGATTATGATTGTCCTGATCATTCTGATGAAATTGGTTGTAAGGTACAACTCTAAATCTTTTCTAATAAAATTTATACAATAAATATATTATATGATATAATGATATCTATTATTTTACATACTATTCGACATAATAACCTAATTTATTCAACAATACAATAAACTGTTTTTTTTTTTTTTTATAAGGGAATTATATCTGGACAGAAACCAAACCATTGTGATAAGAAAGAGTTTAACTGTGATGATGGTGTTACTTGCATACATCAAACATGGGTATGTGATGGCGATAAAGATTGTCCAAATGGTGCAGATGAATCGCCACAAAGATGTCATAACATTACTTGTAGACCTGATCAATTCCAATGCGAAGATCGTCGTACATGCATTCCAGGTAACGTATAGAATATAAATAAGGAAGTTAAATATTTTATATAGAATTTAATAATACTCAACTTGGCATATTTAGGTCACTTATATTGTAATGACAAAGCTGAGTGTTCTGATGGGAGTGACGAAAAGAATTGTACAATGAAAGCTGCTGTATGCAATCCATTAACACAATTTGAATGCAGCGAAGCTTCGTGCATTCCCATCGAAAGTGTGTGTGATAAGAAAATGGATTGTCTCAATTGGGAGGATGAACGTGCTGATCTTTGCAATGTAGATGAATGTGCCAAAAATAATGGTGGATGTTCACAATTATGTATTGATCTTCCTATTGGCTATCGTTGTGATTGCAAAGCAGGTTACAAGTTGATTGACAATCGAACCTGCGATGGTAAGAAAAATAAATGAAATAGAAATGCATATATTTAGACAGATAATAAATGAAAATATTTATGTTATAGATATTGATGAATGCTTAGAGCCAGGAAGCTGCTCTCAATTTTGTCGAAATGAGAAAGGAACGTTTAAGTGTAATTGTGCTCCTGGTTATCTAAAAGATCCCAAGAATTTAACACGTTGTAAGGCAGCGGAAGGTCATGCCAGTCTTCTTTTTGCTAGGAGACATGATATTAGGAAGGTAGCTTTGGATCGTCAAGAAATGACGGCGATTGTTAATAATACTAAAATGGCAACAGCTTTAGACTTCGTTTTTCGAACGGGTATGATATTCTGGAGCGATATTACAGAAAGAAAAATTTATAAGTAAGTGTATGAACATTTTTTTCTTGTTTATATTATCGTTAAGAATATTAGTTAAACTTCAAAATGATTTAGAGCACCAATAGATGAAGGGAATGACCGTACGGTTGTAATCGAAGATGATTTAACCACATCAGATGGATTAGCAGTAGATTGGATATATAGTCATATATATTGGACCGATTCTGGAAAAGATACAATAGAATTAGCTAATTTCGAAGGAAACATGAGAAAAACTCTTATTAAAGATCGCATACAAGAGCCACGAGCTATCGCCCTAAATCCTTTGGATGGTTGGATGTTTTGGACTGATTGGAGTGATGAAGCTCGTATAGAGAGAGCCGGTATGGATGGTTCTCATCGTTCGGTAAGTTTTTCAATTAAAATAGTACTTAGGTCTTTAAATAATTAAATCTATAAAATTAGTAACAGTAATACAGTCATGATATGTTAATAAAATTGTAACAGGTTATCATCGGACACGACATAAAGTGGCCAAACGGATTGACTTTGGATCTAATTGGTAAAAGATTATATTGGGTAGATGCTAAACTTAATTTTATAGCATCTTGTAACTATGATGGTTCAGGAAGACGAACAGTTCTTTATTCAACAGAAATGTTGAGACATCCATTTAGTATTACAACTTTTGAAGATTATGTTTATTGGACAGATTGGGATAAAGAAACCATATTTAAAGCAAACAAATTCACTGGCAAAGATGTAGAGCTTGTTACATCTGTAAGGTCACCTCAGCAACCAATGGTGGTACATGTGTATCATCCATATAGGCAACCTGATGGAATGAATCAATGTCAGGCTGTTAATGGTCATTGCAGTCATTTATGTTTACCTGCGCCTAAGATTAATTCAAGATCTCCACTTCTTAGTTGTGCATGTCCAGATGGACTGAGGTTGCTATCTGATGGGCTAATGTGTGTAGAAAATGGTAAGGGATGTAAAAATCTATTTTTAGTCATTAGTACATTGAATGTCTTAAATGAAATAGCATGAACAATTACTTTGATAAATGAAATGAATTAAGAGCAATTGCATGATTATTAAGATATTTGAAATTTATTATTCATGATGCAAGATCTTTAGAGATGTTCTATAGCTATTTATTGGTATGTATGTCATTTAATGGATGATATATATATATATATATATAAAAATAGAAAAAGTTGAAATAAATTTAAACTTGATTAAGTTACTTAATATTTTACTGCAACTCTTTATACATTTAATTTATCTGTTTTATTATATTCATTTGCATTACTGTTGCATGAATATGGAATATTGCAGTAACTACTACCGTAGCACCAACAACACAACAAAGTGCTAAACCATTTCATAAACTTGAACTTCAGAACATTACAACAACTACTCGTAAGTATATCTTGCATGCTCATATATGTAATCATTGTTACATCACACTTTTGTGTATTATATATTACACTTTTGCATTATTAATGATATAAAGTAGATTATTTTTTTTTTCTTAATTAAAGCAATTTTCTGTTAACATAGTTCATATCTATATATTTTTTTTAATTTTATAAATGTATTACTCCTAGATCCAATAACCTCGATGAATAATGGAAAAAATGATTCTGCAAGTGAGTCAACAGATCCTGGTCTAGTTGCTGGTATTGTTATAGGCGTGGTATCTTTAGGCCTATTATTACTTGCATTAGTGGCAGTATTATGCTATAGGCATTATCTTCATCGTAATGTTACAAGTATGAACTTCGACAACCCTGTATATAGAAAAACTACTGAAGATCAGTTTAGTCTCGAAAAGAACAGATTTCCCCATCCTGCTGCTACAGTTGGAGAAGAGGTACATATATTTATATATTTATTTATTGTTAAAATTGTGATGTTAAATTCGATTATATGTATGTACATTGTAAGACACATACACGAAACTCCATAGACTTAAATATTTTAATTATCTTTATTGTTTAAATAGGCTCAGGAACCATTAACGAGTCCTGGAACTAATGACTACGTTTAAGGCTTAATCTGTCAATGAAATGGGATTAGCAGACTTAAAAAAGCATTGATCATGTAACAAAATCATGTAAAAACTGATGTAATGTATTTACATCTAATGAGCCTGTTCAAATGTATGCCTGTGTCTGCCCACCTGCCTGCCAACTCAGCTGTGATTATGTTTATTTTTTGTACTGTTTATTTGTTAACAAATTTTTGTGCATTATCATTCGAATATACTAACATACATGAAACATTTAGATTTGCTCTAAGACATAAAGGGAGAAATGTCTAGGGATATATACGCATGATAACTGTTGCAAAGTAAGTATAACAAGGATTAGATATTAAATACACTTCAAATCCTGTACTTCTACATTTTTTAAAAGCTAAGTACATAGTTTCGTCAAATATATCGTAATATAATGTAGAGTCAAAGATATTTACAATCAGTAATATTTTGTCTCTTCTTGCACATTAAATATTGATATTATATACTAATTATGTCCATTGTACATTTATTCTATATCTATTTTATAGAAGAAACTATTCTTTCATATTGCTATTTACAAGTGTCAATAAAAAAAAAAGGAAATACTTCTGTTTTTAAAGTAAAAGTATATATATTTTCCAAAGTTACACAGACAAAGATTTAAATTATAATATCAATACTGTATGGATGTCTATATTGGCTTAAGTATCTAGAAGTTGTTAGTAGTTTTTAATTATACAGAATTCAAAGGCAAATGATACACGAAAAATTTCTTTATTTATTTGCTCATAAACAAAACAAGAGAAAAATACGAATTATAGTGGTTTATACATATTTCGATCATGAACAGCAATTAATATAATTCCTAGTTCTAATTATATATAATATTTTTTCTCAGGTTAAGGTGCTTAATATCTAATATAGTATTCTACATATTTTGATTTCTATAATGAAGCTCTTTTTTTTGCAGTGTGATTTGCATGTACATTACACAATATATAATTGTTATTCATTAATCTAAATATATACATATATGTTGTAAGAGATATTTTGATTGTTGTTACTTAATTATTTATTATACAAGAATTTATTTGGAAATTGTTCTTCTGATGGATAAGGTTCTATTGTCGGAGTCATATGTAAATGATACGGAAATTAGATAATGTATGAAAAATTGTACAAATTATTCATGTAAAAAGTGTATAAACTTGCACACATTTTTATGAAAATTTGTTTTATCGCAAAATTATTAAATGCGATTAAACAAATATCATGAATATTGTGATAAAACGTATTTTTTCAACTGTCGACCATACATCTGCTTTAGTAATTATTGTAATGATCGAAGTTGATTTTTATTTTTTATTTTTTTAATAGTATTTTTTCTCTTTGGTATTATGTAGATTTAAGAATAAAAATTCTTATATCTGACCCCGATAGTAGTTCGATAACTCAGAGTATTAAAAGCAGGAAAACAAAAAATCCTTCTTAATTTATAAAATCAAGTTTCTCCTTTTATGTCAATTGTAAAATGCATATATAAACAGTCTTTTTAGCATTATCAATATTTTATAATAGCTGCCTACTTTCTAATATGTGGCCCATATCATGAATAAGAGACACTTTTTAGTAATAGTTAGTACTCTCTTAAGTGTAATGGTGTGTGTATCTATATATATGTGTATGTGTGTATGTGTGTGTGTCTATATATATACATACATATATATATATATATATATCAACATCAACAGATGTCATAAAATTAATATAGAAACACTAAGAGTGACTGTGCATTTACTAAAATTTGTTTAGACATTTCAACCTGCCAATGAAATCAATGTACATGTATAGAACTATTGCCTCTGGTATAAGAGTTTTACTTACTACATATATATATATATATATATGCTTTATGATTATTGTATTAGATAATTAAATGTTTCAGAAACAAATGTTCTTCTAATTAAGATTATTAAGAAGTAATGTAATGCTAGACTCTCAAATAAGTCATACATATTGAAAAATAGCAAAAGATGTTTAAAGAAACGTTCAATGGAAAGATTATAATAATAAATATATATTTACATTAAAAAATATTACTTATACAAAAGAACTTTAAATCAAAATCTTTATAAAGATTATATGTTGATATCATGATAGCTTAAAAAATCCAAACAAGTTGTGCAATAGAGGTCATTTTTGCAAATTTTTTATTATAATAATTATATAATAATTATAGTTAGTAAATAGAACATCTTATGTTGTTTATTAATATGTATGATATAAGTATGACTGCAATGAAAGCAAAGTCCAAAATTAAATAGAGGCTTGGTGGTGATTCCAATCAAAAAGTAATGAGTATAATGCGCGTTAGTCGCATTTGAATGTGCGAATCTCGTAAGGCAATATCTTGTATTAGCCAACTTATTTGCCAAAATTGTGTCAAACATTAGCAATATATTATCACTACCACGTAATATAAATATATATATATATATTATATATATAATTTATTATAATGGTTATTGTATAAATAAATATATAAAATAAATCTCACTATTGTCATATTATCATTTTATCTGTATAAAACATAAAATTTGTAAATACATAAGTACTTTGGAAAATATATCATGGGAACTTTTTATGCAAGAATTAAAAATATATGTAAAATATAAATTAAGCCTTTTAATAATTTTATTAGATTTACATTTCTATTGCATTTTGCTTATTTGATATATTTTTATTTTCAAGTTAATTATAAAGGATATAATTTCAAAAGATATACAAAGACAATAGAAGAATATTTTAATACTGTTTAATTGCAATTATTCTTACTGTACTATCATACAAAATAGTATCACTAAGATCCTAACTGAGTATGAAACATATCTATTGCAGGATCTTCACATTCACGTGTTATCAATATATCTCTAAATTTATCTAATATTTGCAATAATTGAGATCTTCTAATATTTTCTAAATACATTATTTCTTCTAGATGATGTCCACCATTAAAATATCCAAGACGACACAATTTATCAAGTAATTTTCTATCGTCAGATGGAATATCGTAACTTTCTGATGGATAATTGTAGAACACATCTTTTTTATGTAAAGTATGAGATAGCTCTTCTTTTACATCAGTAATTATTCCTTTATTAGTTTCATCAAAATCCCAAGAATTTTCTGTTTCATCAATATGATTTACATCAAAAGTGGCTTGCTCTTTCGAGTCCTTTAAAAAAAAATAGATAATCTATATATATGTTTACAGACTATAAGAAAAAAGTTATCATTACCTACCGGTAATACAAGACCATGTACTGTTGGCATGTATTGGACATATGTATGCAATTGCAAAAGTAGATGATTTTTGAGTAACCATATGATGACTTTTACTAATTGAGTTTGTTGCTGAGGTTGACTTAAAGGATTTAACTTTTGACTAATTGATGTTGGCAAGGAAAAATCACTAATGACCTAAAAAATATGTAGCATAGATTATGATTTGTGAAATCTTGTAAACTAAGAAATATAATTCTGTGCATACTTGTAAAAGACAGAGTCCTGAAAATTGTTCAGAAAATGCTTCCAATAATTGATTAGATAAAATAGCATCTGGTGATACAACATAAACATTACTTTCACAAAGTGGATAAATTATTCTAGCTTTAGCCCAATAAACTAAATGTCCAGTCAATTGGAATACTTGTGTCAGTGTTAAATCTGAATCAGCAGCTAATGTTTGTAGACTCTTTAATGGATTATACATTTGAATTAGACGTCTTAATGCTGGAGAAGAATCTATTGGCAATGAATCTAATAAATCTGAAGGTTCAATTAACAAAAGTAGTCCATGGTAAGGTCTTAAACTGTTTAAACATCTGTAAATAATTATTAATATTATTTTTTTCTCAGAAACTATCTAAATATGTTTACATAAAATTATGCTGTTTTTACCTATCAATAATCTCAGGATTAATAAAGAAACCTTTCTTGTATGATTGGTGAACCTTTTGTGGAAGACAAAAGCGTACTTGTATCCATTTATTAATCATAATATTAATTATACCAGATGTACTAATACTACTGAAGACTGTTTTTAGATTACGAGCAAGTAAGCTTTTCTGTAGTATCAATTCATATGGAGATTCGTCGCTATCACTTTCACCCTCTGATCTAAAAATATATATATGTATATATGTTAAAAATTTATACTTGCTGTTAAATGACAAACAATCAAAAAACATTTCTTTTACCTAGCAGTAATTTCATCATGAGTTGATACCATAATCTTAATTTCATCTGTCAAAAAACCACATCTCTTTTCTTCGTGTCTTAATGCAATACCCAATCTAAAATGAAAATAAATGACATATCTCTCGAATTTTATGATTATTAAATATTTATATAGAACAAACCTTCTGCTCAAATCATAATAACATTTTACTACAGAATGACTTGCTTGGGCTTGTAAAGCAAAGACTACATTAAAAAGCATAGAAGAATTAACTTCTTTAAAACCGCGTTGTGGTATCAAAGTAGGATGTCCAACGAAGCGAACATCATTTACTTTCAATTCAAATTTTTGTTCGCATAATTCAGGTTTAACTGCAAATAATGTTGAAAGTACTTCATCCTTTAAGCCAGTAAGATTTCCATTGTTTATGTTAGAAGTTGGAAATGGTAGAGACTGCTAATGAAGATCTAATAAGAAATTAACTACAACATCATTACATATTTCAACATGATAAATCTCAAATTCACCTGTAATAAATCTTCCGTAGTTGTCAAGGAATACGGATTTTTACGTTTTGTGCACTGTTTTGAGTCGCGCACATGACTCATCATATGTGGATATCGAAATAAAAGTCTGTCACCCTTGCTATCACTTTTTACAAGAATTATACTTAATGGATTGATTTCCATAATTATAAGTAATTGTATTTTTCTTTAAAAATAATTATTCAGAATAATAAATAATTATTCAGAAAAGACAGCTCGATAAAACTTAACAATTTATAATAAATTACATTAGATTCAAACTTTTGACAAGTACATAACAACGCCGAACGATCCTAAACATGATCGTTTATGCATATACGTTTACTTTTTTGCAAGAATCATTCAACGCTTGCAAATTGTGCAATGCAAATGCATAGATAACTGCATTTAACCTATATACAAATAATACTAAATTAATCTCATCAAATTAAACAATGTTTCATTATTTTCTCTTTATATTTCTATAATCTTTAATATTATTATTATATTAAAATAATAATTTTAACATGATAAAAATAAATAAATAATAAATGATTTTTAAATATCTTCTTTGTGACGTAATCGAAACGTTACGATCTAATTGGTTAATTTAACCATACATTATAACAGTTTTCACATCAATTAGTTTTTGTTCAATTTTTGTTCACGACCTTTCGTTCGCAGCGTATACGACTTCAGCGATAGGTACGGACAAAATATAAACTACGAACATAATAGGGAAACTATCCCCACTATGTGCCTATTGTCTCGGTAATAAACTCGTAGGTTATAACTCTCTCGCACATAACCAAACAGTCCAGTAATGTGCGAGAGTACGTTCGCACGTGTAGTACGTTCGATAAAAGTAAGAAATTTGCCAAATTGTATTTCTCTGAAGATAAATTAATCAAAAAGTATTTGTTGATTATACAAATTTTATACTTTCTATCTCCAATTAAACTTATACAAAAACAATTAAAGAAAGAAAATTATTAATGAATATTTTGAATTTTGAAATATATGATTATAATGGCAAATATAAATATAATAGAAAATATAACATGTAACTTAAAAAGCGTAAATAAAAATAAGTAAGAATAAATGAAAATAAATATTTTTGTCACGAAAAATATTAAAAAGAGCATTTAAGTCAACGGCGAGTCCAAGCGTTATTCTTAATCAATTTTGATGAACAAGGTTGCATTTTAAGGACGAAGACATAGGTTTTTCGAATGTTTGAAAAAGCTTTATTTTTATGTATAAACTATTCCCGAAAAAATATCTATTAGTGATATAATTTTTTTTCCAAAAAAAGAAACGAAGCTTTCAAAAGTTTGTCCTCGTTCAAACGTTCATTTTTAAAATGAAAACGTTCGTCAAAATCGTTCAAAAAATACATCTATCTCATTGATGTATTAAAGTATTATAAAAACAGGAGCCTTGATAATTACATCTATATAGATTTGTATGTAAATGGCGTAAAAAATAAAATAATAATAATTGTTTTAATAATGTATTTGCTAAGGACGTTTTTATTCAACTTACATAGATATGGTGTACTTACAGTAACTAGATTTGACGATAACTGCGAATATAAAAGGTGCGTTTAGATTATTATATTGCATTTTCGAGGGAAGGGGTAAAAAGGGTGGTAAGTGATATATTATATTGTAGGTATATAGGTGGAAGATGTAATGCTGCTTCTTAGTAGTGTATCCGAAGCGTGTTGTCCAATAGTGCCCTTCTTAGAGCTACGTTTGTGAGGAAGAAGATTGAGTGGCGGTAAATTCGGATGTTCTATTCTCGTGGGAGAACTTACATGAGGACGTAATGTACCCCTTTGTATCGTAAGAATACCTAAATTTTAAATAATTATTTCTAGAAATATTATATAAACAATTGTTATATATTTTTTTATATAAAAGAAATATATTATATATAATAAATACATTATATAAAAAATTGTATATTAAATTTTTTATATAATTAATATTATATATAAAACAATTTTTATTATATTAATAAGTTAAATTTTATTTACTTATTTCTTTTTATATTACCTGCATCACTTGGTTCCAAAACATCGTTCAATTGATAATACTCCGTTTTTACTGATAAGGGCTCTTCGTAATCCACAAAAGCAGTGTTATCAAAAGCTTTATCGTCCTTTGGACGGACATGTACTGGAGTTGTAACCGGAGGATCGGCATACGTCTAAAATATATATTTCGACGTTTATTAATTAGATATTGGATAGATCAATTTTTTAACATAGCTTTTCTCAAATAGAAAATCTAGCCTGCTATTCTATTTTCTTAATCAATGTAACTAATTACCTACCATGTGTCTACAAATCATGCTTCTAATATGATCTATTATAGACAATGGCGGTCAAAAAGTGTAGGACAGGTACATCGAGGTATATGTAAAAAAAAAAAACTATTACTATACAATAATTTTATTAATAAACGAAAAAATAAAAATAAAAGAGATGACAAAATAATTAGCAGGTATACCAAGTCAAACGTAAATCTGTCTTTCGTGAGTTTTTCCTTTTTTTTGAATAATTGCCAATAATTGTCTTTTCGTAGCGTCGTAGCATTTGACCGCCACTGTATTTATAGATGTAAGACAGGTTTGATCTATGAAATGACGTGAAAATAAATATCACAGTGGACAGATTTTGTAAAATGTATTAAAACTTTCTTCTATCTTTCTATCAAGATTATGCGCATAAAAAATAGATTATACTATCAAAGGACATATGTATACTTATACGTTATTATCGTACTGCGATTTTTATTCCGTCATAGATCATCACATGGTCCTATGCTATTCTTTTTTTTTTGTTCAATTTTTTTTCTTTTTTTTTTTTTTCTTTCAATTGCATTCGAAAGCAGCATCGTATACAAACGTAAGATTGTTAAATTGCCTTCAGTTTTACATGTTCGGTTGGTGTCGTCGAACAAGCGCGCTTGTGAAATTGTCCACCGCCGATAGTTTCATAAGTATGTTCTTCTAAATAATGTCTAGTAGTACCACGTGGTGTAAGAGTTGCCCACATTACACGACTATCTTGCATGGTATCGGCAGCACAAGGATATAAAACAGCTTCGTTCTGAATTCTTCCGTTTTTCGTTTGCATCCCGGTTGTTGCATTTGGCATAGATATTACGCCATTTTTACCATTTCTGCTTCTGCCAAACAAATATAAAAATACATCGACATTGATAATTCTCTTTAGAATCTCTATACTGATTTTTTTTTTTAAATAACTACGATCTTTCCTACCTCATATCAGATTTAAAGTTTGCATGGATAAACAAGAAATATTACGAATACTTACAATTTACATTTCAAGAGTAACGTAGCCAATATTATGCCAATCAGTATGACACCGACGCAAGATGATATCAGCACTAATAACCATGTGTCGTCAAAAACAGTGCCTAAAAAACAAAAGAGAGAAAAAATTAATAAAACATTCAATCGTATACTAAGTTAAAAAAGAGTGGGAATTTAATTAAAAAAAAAAAAAATAATAAAAAATAGAAACTAATAAAATAAAAAAGAAATAAAATTAGATAATCGACATCTTGATTTACCTTGCTTTGGCATTTCAATATATTGCACCCCTTCGGAATGTCGATCGCATAGATGCTTGCAAGGACTGTCATTCAGGTTTGGCGGGAAAGGCAGGGCGCCTAAATTTGGATAAAAATCCGAACTTTGTTGGAGAAATTCTGGAAACGGTGGTGGCGGTATATGTAATATGTCTGGGGGAGGACCAAGTGGGCAAGATGCACAACTAGAATTCTTCATGATAATAGCTCCAATTTCCGAATTTCTCATCTATTCAAAAGACAAAATTTTTTCTTTGTGTAAATATAATTAATATATAATATAAATAAATAATATATCGTCAAATTATATATATATATACACACACATATATTGAATTTGAATATATTGTATAAATATTCTATCACTTTTACGAATTACTTATTTTGAATATTTCACACATAATAACACATAAATCAAACGATGTTTTTAATCAATGATTCATTCTTAACACTTTCGTATTCTCGAAAGCGACACAAACTTGTGCTTGATTTTATATTTCTCAAAATTATTGACGAATAATTTATATGACTTATAATTTAATGAAGAATGAATTCATTAAGATCAAAGCTTTGTTTTTGTTAATGTTTCAAGCATATAACAAAAAAAAATAGTAAATACACGTAATGACAATGAAAATGGTATCTTACCCCGGAGCAGCAACCCTCCGTTTCAGTAGCATTACAACGAGCACTGAACTCTACGAGATAAGGGCGCAAGCGTCGTTATATTGAGCGGGGGCGAAAATTTCATGGTGTGATTCGCTACACGAGTTTTATGTTATATGTATGCGTCTACTTATTCGTACACATACATATATAAGAACGAGAGGGTGGTAATTCATTTTAAGATGATAATTCTAACTCTTTCGAATTTTGTAATTTTTCAAAAAATGTATTAATTTGTGAAAACAAAAAAAAAGAGAAAAAAATATTTTGTCATTTTTAATTTAAATTACAAAAAAGTAACATTTATGATATGTCATAGATGTACTTTAATATTAACAATATTTTATTGTATTAAAGGATTAGTTTTTGTAGGGTCGATTAGATACTCGCAATCTCATTTTCTTCAACATTATTTATTTACAAAATTATTTTCGTTTTTGCATTATTTCGTAAAAATTACAATATTTTCTAAATTAATACCAATATATATAAATAGACATAGAAGAATAATTACTTTCATTTACAAAATTTAAAATCGATCCGATATTTTTTTCTATTCATTTATAGTGTCATATAAATTACTTAGGAATTATATGTACGTATCATAGTAACTAGAGATTATATCGTATAAATGTATATTTTTCAATATAATCTTCGAAAATATTGAATGCTCTTTTCAGATCTCTACAATTATTATAATTAAAAGTTCTTCATATTTTTACTGTAAAGTTGGGCAGTTATAAGTTTTTTTTGCATTTCGTTGTATGAATCTTATAAAAAAAAAAAAATATTTATAACTAAATATTTCTGCTTAAAATGGACTACCTAAGATCAGTTCAAGTTTATAAACTTACAGATGATGTACACAAAAAGGAATAAATAAATTAAAATATTCTGATGATTTTAAAATATAATTAACTATCTATTATCGACAATACTACCAATTAATTTACTTATCAAAGTTCAGCCTAAAAAATGATTGTTATACGTATAATTAAAATTCGATTAAATTCATTTCTTTTTGTACTGGATTTAGTCTGGCCAATGTATATACAACTGATGTCGTAAAAGATTGTACATGTGATCGAAAACTTGATGCAGGTTCCCAAGCTTCATCTCTAATGATACCCTGATTTCTAAGCTGCATCAATAATGGATCTTTTCCTGTTTTTCTACATAATGTTTCTTGAAGTACAATTAACTGAGATCTCCAATATTCATAACTAGCTTGTTTAAGTGCTGCAACCCATTGTTCTACTTGATCTTCAGAACGACCACTAAGAATATGTCTTTTATCATGTTCATCTCGAAAAGATATACTAAACGCAAATGCTCCTTCAAACATGTCAAGATTAATATTATAATTCTCCAAAACAATTACGCCAGCTGGTTGTCGAGTGTCAATTTGGCCTATTTCGTTAATATTAAAATAAAATAATAGATTGTACTTTAATTTAAACCATCTCTCTTTGGATCCTGAAAAACAATAATAATAATGGTTAAGTGTATCGAATGATTATATAAGAATATCAAGAACGTAATAAAATTAATAAATTTTTATTGTAGAAAAATATTCAATTTAATATTGACCACACACTTTCAACATAACTTCATTGTAAAAAATCTAAAACTTCACAAACGTTCATATCCATGCAATTTATTTTAAGAATCGATCAATAAAATCGAACAAACTAAAAAAATTGACACTCTAATTGAAATATATAAATCTTTATTAAATTCAATTAACCTGACTTGTGTGCCCGTTTATGATTCAGACGCCCTTCTAAATCAGCGGCGCCACTACTTAATTCTGCGAGTTCTTTTTCGTTAAATTTCATTTGGATAATATTTCTTCGCAAACTTTGCTTCTGTCAGTAACTTCGCAAATATAAATATACTACATGTATATATATAAAAATACTCTATATTCGATAAGCTGTCATAGCAGTATGACTCAAATAACAAAGTAGTATCTATAATGCGCATAACCATTCAATTTTCGAATCAACAGTGCTGAACAGTGCTGCCAGAGACTGTTATAGTGTCATAGCTTACTAATATAATAAGATAGGGAAAATAATGAAAAGAACAGTATGTTTTCTAGTGCCATCTACAGAAAAAAAATAGAATTAAAATTTACTATTTATCATTTTTATTAAAAAAAGAACACAATTAGTATTACTGATTTTTTCAGTTTTAATATAAAAATAATTAATAAGGATATTTAATTTCACGAGGTGGCGCGCTATAGATTTTATCTTTAAAGCGATATCGTTAGAATTGTCAATCTTTTGAATTGCTTGAAATAATCGATGACGTACAATGTGGAGTCACAGTTTATGTTCAAAATATTATACGTGTGAAATTGAATGTGTGTACGATCTGTGCTTTTACATCTTCCTCGTGTGTTCCATAATAAAAGGTTATTATTAAAAACGATCTTCCAAGTTTGAACCGCAAACCTAATCAAGGAGATCCTTAATTCGTTTATGAACAGGAAATATATATACATTATGGAGATATCAAAATTTAATACAAACAATACCTTAAATTATATATATGCGGCACAGGTGTAATATAAGATCAATGTAAGTACTATAATTCAAACTTTACTTATTTTTTTGCTTGTATAAAAGCTTATGGCGTTTGTATAAAGATTTGTTTGAATTTATTTCTCTCTCTTTCTTTCTTTTTCTCTCTCTTTCTTCCTCAGTTTCTTAAAACAGAAACATTTTATTAATATATAGATATTTATATTAATTTTCTCTTTAGATACAACTACATTTAAAACTATACTAAAGTTTAAAGAGAAGCAAAATAAAACATACTTAATGGACATAGTGAAAGAAATTGTACAAACTTTGTACATGTTATTTTGGCTTATTCATTGTAACCATGATGATGTTTGAGTTTTTAAAAAAATTATTTGGATGGGCAGACGAAGGATCTAGGAAGCGCAGAGCCGGTTCTTATGGCTATGAAAACGAATTTATAACACCTAAAAAACAATGTTGTAATCATAAAACGACTCATACTGAAGAAGAATACTTTGAAATTGATGATAGTGATAATGATGATGTTGAACTTGCTGAAAGTAAATATCCTTCAAAAAATTCATCTAACAGAGTAAATGGTGCTCATAATAAGAAGTGTTATACATCTTTTGAAAATTTACCTTCAACTTCCATCTCGAAATCTCCTTTTACTACAACAAATTGCAATAAATTAAACATGGGATATTTTGCAAATAAAGAAAATAAATTAACAAAAGTAAACATAGGCAAGTGTCCTACGCTTATAAATACTTATCAATTAAAACAAAAAAATCAATATGGAGAATTGTTGCAAAATTTTCTTCCACACAAGAAACTTAACAAGTCTGATGAGCGTCAACCCATACAAAAGTGTGTGAAAGTTCTTGAAATAGATAAAGTTAATAAATCAACTCTGTGTAAATCACAAAGTAAATCTAATATTTCACAAACTGCTTGCTATTCAAGATGGTCTCTATTAAATACAGCAAAAAAAGAAAAAGAGAGAATAATTCCTATAATGAAAGAAAATAAAAAGGAAGACTCCTTTCAGTTACCATCTAATGAAATACGATTTCTCAAATATATTAAACATCCAACTGTAAAACCTATGCAAGATAATTATGTTGAAACTGTAGCAACTAATACTTTACGTGATAAACTAGCAGCAAAAGTTGTGACGAGAGGAGATTTTGTTCCACAAGTAGCAAAACGTTATAATGAACGTATTGAACAACATTATAAAGAAGCTGAAGAGCTTAAAAAGATGATGCGTGTTTTATCAAAACAAAATCAATTAGCACGAGAAACAGCTTTGGAAGAGAGATTAGCGCGTTCTACAAGATTATGCGAGGCGGTATTAGACGAAACAGAAGATGCAGAATATCCGCCGTTACCTACTCTTACAGAAGAAATGTTAAAAGAAGTTAAAAATGCTTTTATAACTAAACCTCCTGATGAAGTTCTGGTAGAAGCTTATGGATTGAGGATAACAAGAAAAGATATTAATACTTTGGCAGATCTAAATTGGTTAAATGACGAAGTCATTAACTTTTACATGAATTTATTAATAAGTAGAGGTACAAATGATAAGTTCCCCAACGTTCATGCAATGAATACATTTTTTTATCCAAAACTACTTTCTGGTGGACATTCATCTCTAAAACGATGGACGAGGAAGATTGATATATTTGTTCAAGATATTATAGTTGTTCCTATACACTTAGGTATTCACTGGTGTATGTCAATAATTGATTTTAGAAATAAGTCTATATGTTATTATGATAGTATGGGCAGCAGTAATCTCAAGTGTTTGTCAGCATTAAGACGATATCTTGAAGAAGAAAGTATGGATAAAAAGAAGAAACCGTTTGATACAAATGATTGGAAATTAGTATCTGTAAAGAACATTCCACAACAAATGAATGGGAGTGATTGTGGCGTATTTTCCTGTATGTTTGCAGAATATATATGCGCAAATAGGAAAATAACATTTTCTCAGGAGGACATGCCATATTTTAGGAATAAAATGGCTTATGAAATATTAAAAAACAAACTTCTGTAAAAATAAAAAAGGAAAAATAATCGTTATAAATTAAAAGAGAAGCACAATAATTTGATTCATATGAAAATATCATTATCATAGTATAAAATATTTCCATTTCAACCAATGTACATGAATTATAAATCTGAAGTTAAAAAACCATTATTGAAATGTGATAGTATGTACATTATTTAATACTACTGAAGTCCTCTCTATTATTTTTTTTCATTCATTGAGAACATATATAACATATGAAAAAACAAATATAATTGAATCATAAAAATCAAGTTACTCTGATACATAAATCAGCTTAAGAGTGTTTTGTAGAAATTATTTTTTGTTAATTAACCGTACACGAATAGTAATATTACTTATATAACAAATAACACATTTAGTTATTTAATAAACCATGAACAAACTGAAAATGACTTATTTATAAAAAAAAATTCCTTTTATAAATATTTTCATAATATTATGTTATAACGTAATATAAGTATTTGAATTCTATTTAAATTAGATACTTCGTACATTGTAAATTATTTGGAATTGTGTGCGGGGGTGGGGATTGGTAAGGATGTATACATATGTATGATTTATTTATATCTAAACCTGATGTATTTGTTTCGTCCTACACGTTTAAATTATTTTTTGTTAGTTGTTTTTACATCATCATTATTAATTTGTATCAATGTTACGTCATACATAAATATATACAGATGTAAATAGAAAGTATTGAATTCCGCAATACAGTCACTCCGATAGTTACTGCTGACACTTAACCTCCGAATCATAGGAGATACGTCAAAAGTTGCCGGTAACAAAATTTGATAATAATTTCATTCTATTTGAAATTAAAATGAGTGATTATAAGATTATTACATCTGATTTTATAAATTTGAGTATTACAAACTCTGGTCATCAAAATTCTTGTGTAGAAAGGAGATTTCAAAAGGGTATTACAATCGATGAATTTAAGGTATTATATATTTTAATGAATAAGAACTATCTTTTATATTTTTTTGCATAATTATATTTAATATAAGGATCATAAACCTTTTTTGGCAATTATAGGGAAAATTGGAATTACTCACAGGAGGAAATCCAATAACAATGATGATAGAAGTATATGATAAAAATGATAGTTTGGTTTGTAAATTAGATGATGGACAACGTTTTTTAGGATCATATCCAATCGATGATGGGATGAGAATACATGTATAATATATTTGCAAAAAAAAGTAACATTTATCTTGATTTTAATAATAAGATCATACAAGCATTTTAATAAAATTGTAGGTTATAGATAATTTTTCACGCACAGAAGAGGATCTGAGTAAGGTTGAAAAATTTGAAATATCTGAGGAAGATTATGCTAAAAGATCAGGTATAAATTTATATGAGTTACAGAGAACAAGCCTAAATAATAATGATAAGTATCAGTATTTTCTACAGGACAATATATTTTGTAAAAGAATTATAATTATATTGTAGATACAGTAAAGGCATTTTTAGAAAAAAATAAATTAGGAAAATACAATGAAGCAGATATGAAAAGGAGAGCAGAAGAAAAATTGAGGGAAGAAGAAGCAGAAAAAACTGCTGCAGAATTATGCAAAGTAGGTGATAGATGTGAAGTTTGTGTTCCAAATCAGCCTAAACGCAGAGCTACAATTATGTATGTCGGCAAAACAGAATTTAAAGAAGGTTGGTGGATTGGTGTAAAATATGACGAACCACTTGGTAAAAACAATGGGACGTGAGTAATGCTAAAATAAATTATAGTGTTTCTTTATATATTTAAAAAAAAAAAAAATCGATGTTAGGGAATATCTATTTATAGTGTGAATGAAAAGAAATATTTTGAGTGTTTACCTAAATATGGTGGATTTGTGAAACCAGCACATGTAAAAGTTGGAGATTTTCCAGAAGAAGAGTTTGATTTGGATGAAGAACTTTAATATATAAAATAGGTAATGGTCTTGTATTTTTCCTAATTAAATACAAATATTAAATTAAAAGTAATTGTAAAGTTACTCCTCTTAAATTATTATAATTATTGTTCAATATTTCCTTCGTTTTATTATATCAGGTCTCCAGTTGACAGGATGAGATTCTTCAGTCTAGAAATAATATAAACAATTTATATAAATATGAAGCTTTTTCGTCTTTGTAATTGCACTGCATTTAATATATTTGCAAAAAGTACATACAGCAGTATTATCTTCTTTGTAAACTTTTATTGTTTTATCTGCCTCTGTAGTAATCATACGAGTACCAGATATATCAAATGTGATACTAAATATACCAGCTTCACTATCCATTGAGCCAGGTTGAACTGGAGCTTGTAATCGTTGAAAATTGTATCTAAAAATTTAGATAATATGCAAGACATTTTTAAATTAAATTTATATATAACAAAGTAAAATGTTTTATCATATTTAGATGTTCCAAATAAAATTAATATTTACCCTGTTCTCCAGTCCCAAAGATGCATAGTACCATTGTCTGCTCCAGAAACTAATACTCCATCTTCATTAACAGCTAAACAATTAACTATGGCATTGTGTCCTGACAAATTTTGGATAAATTTTCCTTCTGGACATTTCCATTGTTTAATATTATCAGGCGATGCAGATGCGAACATATATCTAAAAATTCACGAATGTTCTGTTATAATTTTGCATAAATTATATAACATTTTAATACTGTAATACTAAACAATGATACTAACAATGATGGATGGAATGTAACTGCTCTCACACTCTTTTTGTGATTTGTCAAAGTAGCTCTCGATTTGCCTGCTGCTAAATCCCATAAACGTATTGTACAATCATGACTCCCTGTGATTACCTAAAATTAGAGATTCAAGGTTAATACATCATTTACAATAGCTGTGATTTATTTATATATTAACTTACTTGAGGTTCTGCTGTTTGGCAAATTACACTGGCAACAGTATTAGTATGACCAACCAAGGTATGAACATTAGCTTTAGTACGCATATCCCATACTCTGCCAGTAGAATCCCTACCTGCTGTCACTAATACATCTATGCTAGGATGCAAAGCCATAGAATACACAGCTGATAAATGACCATGATAATGTCTTATAACCTGCAAAGAATTTAATATTTTATAAATAATTTCTATGATGAAATAGTGTACTACAATAGAAATATAAATGAACCTTATTGTATTCTAAGTCCCAACATTTAACTTGACGATCTTCACCACAAGAGAATAAATATGGATGCCTTTGTGAGACTGCCAGGCCACGAACACTGTTTATGTGACCAGTTAAGGATACTCTTAATTTACCTGTTGCAAGATCCCATATCTAAAACATTTATCTTTCAATAATTATCCTTTTGAAATAATATCAAAGTAGATCTATTATGAATTTGTGCACCATATGAAAGTGATATCAAGAAATATAAAATAGCAATATTGTCATACTTTGATTACTCTATCTGCGGATCCAGTAGCGAACCATTCATTTCCAGGTTCAATGGCACAGCACCGTACCCAACCAAGATGACCACTTATTACTCTGTACAATTTCCATGGTGCATGCCATTTTGGCTTTGCCATAGAAGGAGCTTTTTTAATAGGTATAGCAACTGTAGTATTAGCAGTATTGTTTCCTAACGTAGATGTTGTAGTTGCTACAATGTTACTTGGTGTAGGATGATATGTTATAACTGCAGAAGGAGCATTTCTACCAAAGGATTCATCTAAAAAGTACAAATTACTTATATATTATTTTGTTGCTTATTCTTATTATTATTAAATTATTGTTGAAACATTATTATTATGATAAAATATTGAATAACAATAAAAATTTCATACCCCCTGGTGGCGGTGGATCTGGATTGTCATTTTCATTTTGTACTTTCGTCATCATATTGTGTTTAACACGTTCCATCACAGGACCATAACAATCTTTGGCCTTTACAGATTTTTTCATATTTTGACTATTAACAAAGTATTACGTCATTTTTACATATAATATGAAAAATACATTTATAAAAAATTTTATGTACTTACAGGTTTTGATCTACAGGTGGTAAAGTACCTTGATTCAATAAAAACATATCATGTGTTCTTTTTAATGATCGAAATACAAGTGTATGCACAGAATGTCTTTGAACGTCCTAAAAAGATAAATAAATATTTAAATTAAATGTGATAAGTGAATAAATACTTATATAATATATATAATCATTTTATTTACCATGTTGTATCAATAGTAAATAACAGCGAAATTATAATCCTATCATTTGGCAGTCTTAGTTTTAGGCTAAAAATTATAACCTCTCGTGAGGGATCATTCGAAAAATGTAAAGGCGATATCAGTGGTAATGGCTGAAAGCTTACAACGAGAATTGCTATCCATCAGATAAAAGGTTTTATATATTAGAGATAAAAGTTTCAAATTGACATAAAGTAATATTGACGAACTATTAAATAAAAAATCTAATCATAATGATTTTTATATATGAAGGAATTAAAAAAAAAATTACTAAATAAATAGACAGTGACACGAAAATATCGGCTAATCTCACTCCATATTTGATAACATTTCAAAAACATTACGTTTTACTTTATCAATATAAGAAATATTGAGGAAAAATTTCTTGGAGAAAATAAAAAATTTGTTTATATTGCAGAATAGCAAGTTTATTGTAAGATTTTATTTTGCTGCAAGATTTTCATCATTTTGAGTTAAAGAATTTTTTGTAGTAAGCATTGTAGCAATGAAGTATAAACATACATATACATATATGTATAGCTTAAAAACTATAAAAAGTGCATAGTTTAAATTATACATTATTTATATTTATCCTATGTCTTAATTAAACTTAAATAAATACAATTGATAAAAATGCATAAATTTGCTATAGCCCCTTTGAATTTATTATGCAGCATGTTCTTTTGTTTTTTTTTGTTTTTTTGTTTCAGCCTCATCAATTGGAGCAGGCTTAACAAAAGGAATTTCTTCATCATATTTGGAAGGCATAAAACGAGAAAGAACTTTTGGTACTTTAATACCAGTTTCTGTTTGATGTACTTCCAAAATTGCACATATAACACGAGTAACTGCACACATTGTTGCATTTAACATATGGACATAATCAGTTGCTGTATTCATTTTCTTAGTTTGACCATATCTGAAAAATATGATCATGTATCGTTTAAAATAATTAAAAATTAATTGTTAAATTAAAAAAAAAAAATAATAAATAATATACCTAACTAAAAGTCTTCTTGCTTGATAATCTAAACAATTACTGCAGGATACAAGTTCACGAAATGCACCAGAACCAGGAAACCATGCTTCTAAATCGAGTTTTTTAGAAGCTGCATGATTAAGAGCACCAGAGACAATATTCACAATACGATAGGGAATTTCAAGTTCTTTATAAAATTCTTCTGCATTGCTTATCATTTCTTCCATCATTTCCCATGACTTATTATCATAAGGTGAAGTTAAACAAAATTGTTCTACCTGTGTATAAGTACATAATGAATTGTACTGATAAAAATAGAATATTTAAATTACCTTTTCAAATTGATGAACTCTAAAAATTCCTCTGGTATCACGTCCATGAGATCCAACTTCTTGCCTAAAACAAGTAGAAATTCCGGCATATCTTACAGGTAAAGCATTTTCTGGAATCCATTCATTCCGATGAAAGGCAGCAATTGGTTGTTCTGATGTAGCTATCAAGTACTTTTCTTCCATATCTTTATCTTCATTGCGCTCACTACTTTTGCCAATGACCTGAAAAAAATAAGATTATTCATTAATATACTTAATTGCTAAACAATATCTTATATAA
The DNA here is from genome assembly GCF_905475345.1 of Vespula vulgaris. NCBI lineage: Eukaryota > Metazoa > Arthropoda > Insecta > Hymenoptera > Vespidae > Vespula > Vespula vulgaris. The sequence continues at coordinate 2,149,170 of NC_066591.1, read as the reverse complement.
ATTGTAGCATATATGTGACCTTATATAATTCCTCGTCAAATTGAGAAAGCTGTGCAACTTCTTGCATTGCGTCTTTGCGCATAAAAAATGGAGTATATAACGGTTTGTAATCTTTATCAAGTAATTTTCTTAAGGCTAAATCTATAAGTGCTTGTTGCAAAAAAACTGCAGGTCCAGTTAAAAAATATCCTCTTCCACCAGAAACTAAAGTTCCACGTTCACCATCCATTCCATCAATCATGTGTATCAGATCTACGTGAGAATATTTCTTTCTTTCAGTACAATCCCCGTAAGTTCTTTCTACCTACAATTTTCAAAACATTTATTAAATGTATGATATATATTTGTATCATTTAAAATTAATTAACATTCAACAACTCCTATACCTTATTTTCTTCTTCGTCATTACTGACTGGTACAGATTCGTGTAAATGATTGCCTACTTCTCTAAGTGCACTGTTTCTTTCAGACTCTGTTAAACTTAAATTTTCGTCGTTACATTGAATAGCAGTATCAATCAAAGTACGAATACTTTTGATCTGTTTGACAGTCAATGGTTTAAGATCATTGGATACAAGACTATCTAAATTATTAGCGATTTCTTCAGGTACTACGTCACTATCGCCAATAGGCTCTTTCTTTTTCATTTTTTCACCAATTTCCTTGCTACATAAATTTTTAACTTTATTTAAATTGTCAGCACGGTGACGCAGCTGTCGCCAATATTTATCTTTTTCCACTACTAAATCGACTAAAGCTACATCTTTGAAACGTTTCTTTTGATTTTCACGTATTTTTTCAGGATCAAAACCTTTATCCTGTCGAAATAGATCTAAATCTAGCACCATGGTTATTGAAATGTTTTAATTTCTTGTAGACAAATGTAACGTCTATTCCACGTGGGACCGAAGATCGTAGCACTTTATACCGATGCGTTCTGAAACTCTATATTTTATGACTACAGATCTCCCTCTATCTCTTTATTCTCTCTCACAGAAATATCATAATTTAACATACACATAATTAATATAAAAAAAAAAATTTATTTTAATTAAAAAATGATAATCATACAAAACATTAGTAGATTTTAGAATACGCAAAATATAGATAATATGAAAAATATACAAAAAATATAGTAAAAAATTTATATCAATAAAAAAGATAAATTTAATACACAAGTCTGCACAAATTCATATACAAAGAAACGTAGCATAATCCTAATCGATGTAAATAATCATACTAAAAAGATGTATATAAATGCATATGAAATTAAAAGGTTATAAATGCAAATTTCTTATATAAATAAATAAATAAATTTTGTTATACAAAATGAGAGATATTAAAATAAAAAAATATAAAAATTGCTAATCAGTAAAATCCAATAAATATAAAAACAATCCTGTCAATAAAAAAAAAAAAGAAAGAAAGAAAATAATTCTACAGTAGAGAAACGTTTTTATCATTTATACAGGATATTTTCCATAAATTTGACCACTTCTGGTACGTCGTACAACCCATTCTTGTGATTTAGTAGCTTTACTTAAAATTCTCAAGCTCGTTTGCGTGCTTTGAGAATGTTGCAAATGTTCAGAATGTACCTTCGTAATCGAAGAGCCCGGTAAATTCAAATTCTTCGATTGCTGTGACTTCACGCACATAGATTGAAGAGGATTACTTGGTTGAAGAATTTCTTGAGAAAAAAATGTATCACCACAGGAATGTAAAGGATCTGTTATCCTGGTGTTTGCATATACCATTGGCAGATCGTTAGGTCTAAATCAGATCTATTATTCGAAAGATGTAATGTTCTCATAATAACATTGAATAATCATCATTTTTTATTTCATTCGACGAAACTCACATGGATATGTTGGTAGCTGAAGCATAATGATTACTATCGTTCTTGAAAAATTTCTCCAAAATTATTAGAATAATAAATAACAAAACACATATAAAAGGAAGAGTTATTAAATCCGAGGATATGTGTTTCGGGATGTTATTACGAGTTTTTGATTCTAGATTATCCATATCATCGACGTTTGACTCATTTGGCCATGGGAATTCGCGGAGAATAGAATCCTTTAAAAAAAGCGCACAAAAATAAAAATAAAAAAAAAACACAACTACTATTTTTGTGCTGTCACAAAATATATACACATATCTCTTTTTATTAACACTTTTTTTAAGGTTAAACATAAAAACGTACGTGTATGTAAACATAAACTTCTGGAAGTATCAGTTGTAAGAGATAGTACACGTCACTAATATTTCCCATCATAATGAATATGTTGCGATATAAAATTAATCAATCGGTTATTTAGTCTATCACGAATATGTAAAATTTTTTAGTACAATTTCTTGTTGTAATATTTCAATGTCAAACAATGAGCGATAGTCACATGTCGATACAACATACATTACTTATTCATATAATAAAATGGGGAATGTAACATCGATAGCAGTAAAAATGTATTTTCATCACTTTATTACAATTATTGTATACAAAGTGAATTAAAATCGCATTAGCTCAAAGAGAACGCAATTACCATTTTTCAGTGGTTGCACCTCCCCAACTTTGAACAGTAGCAGATGGTGTAGTAGACCATTCTTCTGGTGCCTAAAATTATACAAATAAGATTTAGATTTAGATTTTTCTTTTTTAAATATGCAAAAACAATTACATGTGAACATTGTAGTTTAAAGATTAAACGTACCTGAGATGCCCAATCACCACCAGTTTGAAACGCTGGTGCAGCAGTAGCAGCAGGAATTGCTGCTGGTGCTGGTGCTGCTACTTCATCTGCCCAATTTTCAGCAGGTACAGCATCAGTATCAACTTCATTAGCCCAACCAGGTTCTGCTGTAGTTGTTGCTTCAACGGGAGCCACGAATTCTTTAGCTGGTGCAATTTCTTTTGCTGCTTGTTCTTCTTTCTCAGCCTAAAAAAGATTTAATATTATGTTCCATTCAGTATTAACTTTTAAATGGAACAAATAATAATCGATAAATATACAAACCTCTTCAGGATCTCTATAAAAGAATAAATCGACAACAACATCCCATTTGGTTTCACGTGGAATGGAACCTCTTAATCGTAAAACTTCTCTGGCAAGAAGCCACCACATGAGACCAACACTATGGAAACTTTTGGTATTACAAGGAATAGCAATGTCGACAAAACGTAAAGGCGAATCAGTGTTACAAAATGCAATAACAGGAATATTCACATAGCTGGCTTCAGTAATAGGTTGATGATCAGTAGCTGGATCAGTTACGATTAGCAAACGCGGTTCTCGGAAAGCAGCCTGAAATTAATACATAAAATTATTATAATATTTGTATATATCTTCATTTGTTATTATATTTCTTTGAAATAAAATCAGAAAAGATTAAGCCAAAAAACGCAACAAGTATTGATTCTGTATTAAAAATAATCATCATAAGTTGAAGGAATAATATCAAGTAATTGCAAGTTGATTTCATAAAATTTAACACCTGAATTTGATTAGTGAATGCTCCAGGCGTAAAACGTCCAGCAATAGGAGTAGCACCAGTATGAGCTGCAAATTTCAAAACTGCTCTTTGTCCAGCTGGACGACAACTGATAACAGATACTTCGCTAGGATGTTCAATGGCAACCACAGCACGTGCAGCCAGTAACAATTTTTCCCATGTATGACGAAGATTGATGACATTAACACCTGCACCTAGTGTTTATATATGATTAATATATAAGATAATTTAAAAATTTTTTTAATTACATTGATAGATCATTTCGCATATATAAATTATAAAACAAATATATCTTACCATCAACTCTTTTTTTATACACATACTGTTCCATCTGGAAATTTACATTTTCTGCACCTAAATGAGTGCATGCAGCCAACATTTTGGTTACATCGTCCTCTTTGAGAGCTAACACTTCTAGACCTCCTGACATCTTAACGTTGTGGTTGAATTACGATTAACCTGTAATACGTAAATATAATTAAAATTGCAGCAATTTATAATGAAAAAATTTGCATTGTTAATTTTTAAACAATTATTTTTATTGATTATTATTATATATTTATATATATAAATTATTTATGCATGCGTGTATATAAAAGAAGCTAACCTCAAATTATTTGTAATATAGAAAAGCATTTAATTTAAAAATAAAATTATATTACGGTTATTTCTCATATTGCAAGATAATAATAAATTAAAATATATAAAATATAATTTTTTAATACACGCATATATATGTATATACACGTTTTATTAACTAGCCACGTGTATTAGTGCAAAATAAACTTCTAATTTTATTAGAGTAGATATTATTGTTAAAAATTTTATTAAAATATATATATGCAAAAAAGTTTTAGAAAGGTAATTCTGCATAAATTCTTTAATAATTAAAAAGAAATGTAATAAATAAAATAAAATATTAATCCTGAACTTACGTTATACAATGCCACTAGGAGACTTCCATTCGGAAAGGAAGTGAACACGTTAGCTTCCTTTTAGAAGCGAAGATAAAGATGGAAACTGTAATCACGCTAGTCGTTTCATCATAAAATTTAAATATTTAAAAGAAATAATTAGAAAAAAATAATTATATTAAATTATTATTTATTTAATAATTTTGGTTTACGAAAAAAATTTAATGATATATGTGAAATATATTTAAAAATAATAAGAGGACCGGAAGTTTTAAATTTTAGTTTGAAACGCTTGGGGATAAGTGAAATTTCGAAGATCTTGGTAAGACTGATAGCCACGTCTGATGAATGACCCTAGACGCCATAAGGGTACGCCACGTTCATGTCTCTTATTGTCAGTAACCTGCAGTAACCCATTTACCGGCATAACGATAAGAGTTCGTAGAATAATCACAAATATTTCTCTTAGACAAATCTAATGACAAAAAGTATGTTTCGAAGTCATATAAATACTATAATATGGAGTTCCACATTGTTCTTGATTTTACACATTCGTTTTCTTAATGCCTCCGACCTCGTGGATACGGATCTAAGTTTGAAGATAGTGGAAAAACATATCGACTTGCAGTCACAATTAACGAAGATCACAACGAGAATTATTTTAGAAAATGGAAGCAAAGATCGACAAATACGGCATTTTCTATTTGCCATTGATCCTGGCCACAAAGGCACTCTCAGCTACATATCTGCTCAACGTGAATCTGGAAGAATAGAACTTAAAGTAGAAGAAACTAAAGTAGACAAGCATCCAGATAAGATTTTTTATTCTATTGATCTTAAAGATGCTTTATCGCAGGGTCGTACAATGTCTGTAGAAGTAGAAACTACATTTACTCATGAGCTTATACCACATCCTAAACAGATTACACAAAAAGAAAAACAACTTGTGAAGTACATAGGAAATGTTTACATTTATTCTCCTTATACAGTTGGAAAATTAACTACAACAGTATCATTACCTAGTCGTAATGTTGAAAGTTATTCAAAGATAAAACCAGTGTTCCAAAGTGATTCAACAATTACATATGGTCCATACGAGAATCTATCTCCATTTTCTTTTGAGGAATTAACAGTACATTTTGAAAATAATAATAAGTTCCTTACAGTTACAAGAATTGAAAGATCTATTGAAATATCACATTGGGGTAATATAGCTATAGAAGAGAGCATAGATTTGGTACATACAGGTGCTGAACTAAAAGGATCTTTTTCTCGCTATGAATATGCTCGTGAAACTAAATCTGGACAAGCAAGCATTCAGAGCTTTGATACTATTCTGCCTGCTGCAGCTTCTGACATTTATTATAGAGATGAAATAGGAAATATTTCTACATCACATACACGTATTAAAAAGGATTCTGTGGAATTGAATCTAAGACCAAGATTTCCATTATTTGGTGGATGGAAAACACGTTATACAATCGGTTACAATGTACCCAGCTATGAGTACTTATACCATTCTGGAGATCAGTATGCACTGGAAATGAGATTATTGGATCATATCTTTGATGACATGGTTGTAGACGAATTAATTGTAAAAATTATTCTACCTGAAGGATCACGTAACATAAAATTAACTTTACCATACCCAGCAACACGTCTGCCAGATAGTTTACATTATACTTATTTGGATACTACAGGTCGTCCTGTCATTTCCGTTACTAAAAAGAATTTAATTGAAAATCATATTCAGAATTTCCAACTGAACTATACATTTCCCCGGCTTTTGATGTTACAAGAACCATTACTTGTAGCACTTGCTTTATATTTACTATTTTTGTTGGTTATAACGTATGTAAGATTGGATTTTTCAATTGATAAAGATGAAATATCAGAAAGTAAATTACGTATTGCGGGTCAATGTGAGAAAATATTAGCCGCACAAGATCGTAGAGTTACCTCGTACAATGAATTAGATGACCAACTAAATTATTTAAAAACAAATAAAGATGCTAATGTATTTTTATCTGTTGTAAAGAGCATTAATCAAGAATATAAAAGTGCAACAAGTGCTGTTGCTGAAATTGCTCAACGTTTAAAAGGAGAATCAGGAGATATGTATGAACGTGTTCAAGAACTTCAAAAGTATGACAAAACATTGAAAGAACTGTACAATCAACAGCAATCGCTATATGTAGATAAGTTAGTTCCAGGAAAAATTGGACGTCAGCAATTTGTTGAAGCAGAAACAGCTATCACAAAGAAAAAAGAAGAATGTGTAGAAAAAATAAATTCTATTGTTAAGTCACTTCAATAATACAAATTTCAGGATTATTTGTTTAAAGCATTAATGTGTTTCAGAACGAAAGACTTAGTAATAATGGTGCATTTGCAATACAGTAAGATTATTATCACGTTTGTAAATTAATCTTATATAAATTTGAATGAGTAAAAGACTATAAATGACTATTGCATAATAAGTAATATGGCACTTTAATTGTACTATAAGATTTGTAATAAAGAAGCGTATAAAAATAATTCGTATTTCGGCTCTTTGAACGTATTGTTTTTTGTTTATTTATTTATACAAATCCTTTTGTTGTGATAAAATATAAATATAATTTTAAGAAAAAATTATATCATTTAATGTTATTGTTATAATTACTTAATAGTTGTTTTTATCTTTATATATAATTTTATTCTATTTTAAAAAATAAAATAGAAGAAACTAAAAAAAACATTACTCCGAATCTACTTTTTTTTTTATACAGTACAGTACACATGAATTAATACCAAACTATCATATACGTTTTAATATCGATACGGAAATCTCGAATTTGTTATCATCGTATTCTTGCAGTTGTCAACCCTGAAGTTTGTCTCTTAACAAATTTCGCAAATGAAGCGTCGGTCTTAATAAAAATCGCACCAATGATAGCGAGGTATTATTTGTAACATAAGGGAAATGAAAACGTCAAACTTTGGAAACAGTACAATTGTCCATGTGTCAACTCATAGAACCGGTTATCTAAAGGACACCTGCTAACCTCTCAGGGTGTGCCGTGCCTTTTTTCGATTGTCATTCAATAATCATATTTTATGCTTGCTGCCAGAATGACTAATTTACGAAAATTTATAGGTATCATATATCTTTTTTTTTCTATTTTTTCTTATTACCGTAGCTATATTATAATTATTACGGTATCCATGTCTATGTAGAAGAAGATTAAATAATATGAGATTACATTAATGTGATCATTGAAAGTATACTCCATATAATTCTATATTTTGGCAGATATCGGAGCAAATCTAACCGATCCTATGTATCAAGGAATTTATTACGGTTCACAGAAACATCAACCGGATTTAGATAAAGTTTTAGAGCGTAGTTGGGACAATAATCTTTCCAGAATTATTATTACTGCGGGTAATATGGAGGAATGTAAAAAAGCTTTAGAAATAGCTAAAACAGATGGTAAGTTTTCTTTTTTACTTCTGTTTAAATAAATAAGCATGCAAGAAATCTTTGGTGACTAGGTACCAAGATACTATTAAAAAAATGGACCATTGTTACTGTCGCGTCTCTCTATCAGGAACAATATAAAGCTCTGTCTGTACATAATTCTCATGACTATGAATAAATAGATTTTATATTATATAACATAACTTATATTTATTGTCATTAGATCTTAATACGATTATTGTGCAAGAAGGAAATGCTGAGAGAGAGATGCAATGGTTGCTGTGATTCTGTTCTGTATCTGCAACAAGAAAATGCATGCAAATGGCATTACATATTAACTTATGTTATAATACAAATATTTCTAAGGTACAACATTTTTATCTTATTTTATCAATGAATTTGTCTGTAACACAGCTAAATATATTTAAATGTATATTTCAGAAAGATTATTTTCAACTGTTGGTTGTCATCCAACTAATTGTAATGAATTTGAGGAGTATGAAAATCCAGAGGACTATCTTAAATCATTGTCAGATCTAGCAATGGAAAATAAGGACAAAGTAGTAGCTATTGGAGAGATGGGTTTAGATTATGATAGATTGCAATTTTGCTCAAAGGAGATTCAAAAAAAGTACTTTGAAATGCAATTATCTTTGTGTTCGATATTAAAATTACCAATGTTTTTACATTGTCGCAATGCCAGTGAAGATTTCGTGCGCATTTTGAGAAAGCACAAGGATAAAATAACTCCTGGTGTAGTGCATTCTTTTGATGGCAATCCAGAAGAGGCTAATTCTATTTTACAGTTGGGATTATATATTGGTATTAATGGATGGTAGGCAATTATATATCTGTACATTTGCTATTATTTAAACTTGTATTTTTCAGTAATTCATGTTAACAGTTCTCTCAAAACAGAAGATAATCTCTTCTCGGTTACTACTATTCCATCGGATAGGCTTATGATTGAAACAGATTGCCCTTGGTGTGATGTCAGGGCATCTCATGCTTCTGCAAAAGATGTCATTACTCATTTTCCTGCTGTTAAAAAAGAGAAATGGCAACCTAATCGTATGGTGAAAGGAAGAAATGAACCTTGTACAATAGTGTAAGTAATTCGTGATATTAAAATATTTTACGAGATCAGAAGGAAAAAAAAATTATTTATATATCCTTATTTACAGTCAAATACTAGAAGTACTTGCTCGTATTAGGGATGAAGAAGAAGAATATCTCTGCAACCAAATATACAAAAATACAATGAAAGTATTTTTTCCACACGATTTATAAAGTGTGTCACAATGAATGAGCATTTGCATGTTTGTCAAGAATGTGCTATTCATACGCATTTTATATGCGTGCCGTATTCATAACGAATAATCAGGGATATGAATTGAAAAACTTTTCTGTAAGCAAGAAAAGAGTCTACCAGAGGCATTTACTGACAGAAAAAAAAAAGAAAACAGAAAAAAAAGACGAGAAACCTCATTTTTACACGCATAGCTTTGTGGTTATCTTTGGATACCACATTCCATTGATCTCTTCCTACATAAAACTACGATATAATAAATAAGCATATATGAGCAAATTTTTTGATGTATTTGGTTTATTGTAGACTAAATCTGCAAACTAAATTCGTCAAAAAATCTGTTTCCATGTGCCTACCTATTCTTGTTAAAATTATTGCTATTGCCAACCACCTTCTATCAGATGCACTATCATTGATATTATTATAATTCTTATTAGTATCATTACTAATTAATATTATCATATTTATTAATAATAATTGTTTATTGCTAAGTTTATTAATATTATTTACTATTCCTATGAGTATTATCTATATACTTGTATTCAGCACTGATTACTAAAACTTATAGAATTATAAAATTAAGTAAGTCGTTTTCTCTATATCTGTTTTTATTACTACTATGAAAACATTTACAAATTGTAATTTTTAAATATTTTGTTGTTTTCTATGTAATGTTATTTTAACATTTAAAAATTGTAGTTTTTAAATGTTCGTGAAGATATGGAAAAAATTATAATTTTATTTAATATATTATTTAATGAGTATACTAAAAAAAATCAAATACATTAATCAATATATTACAAAAAATACTAGATGGATGAGTTTGGTACCAGATTAAGATTTAGTTCTTATTAACACTTATTTCACAATAATGATGAAAAGTTACAAAAAAAACTTTATATTTACGTATAGTCTTCGTCTTACTAATTCAAAACATTTTGAAATATTTTAAATGCCAAAACTGGACAGGATGTATTTTTGGAATATCACAGGTACGATGGCCGCCATGACGTGATCATTGAAACTATGCAACCTTTTCACATCTTAACAAATAAATGCAGAGATAGAGGTAATTTCATTAACAATGAAATCAGTTGAAAAGTAAAGAATTGAGTTTGTTCATGAAACTTTAGAAAGTGACTGCATTTTTTCATATACCCAATCATAAGTTTGGCTAGCATATGTTTGTGTCATGTCTATAGCTCGATTGGCATAATTCTGCAGATTTTCTGGACTGAGTTCACCACTGAAAAAAAAGAATTAAAAAAAAATAAATAAATAAATAAAATAAAAAACAGAAGAAAAAAATTAATTTTTAATGTCACAAAATGATATTATATTCAACTTACATAAAAACATTTGTTTGTAACCAATGACTTGCAAAATGGAAGTTCTCAGTAAGTTTCTCTCCTGCTATAATTGAATAAGTTTTAGCAAGTTGAAATCCTCGAATACTTTGCTTTTGAATTTGTTCTATCATTCCTGGAAGATAATGCTCAATCTACGAAGAAATATAAAATTCAAATTACATTTAACAAAAATAAAAAAAGGAGTTAAAAAACCATATATATATATATACACATACTGTTTCACGAACTATAGGTCCATTTTTTTCTACGTATGCTGCTATATTATTATATAATCGTATAGAAATGTTCCTTGTCACAATATATAAATCTATTCCTAATTTGATATATGGTGTAGAGAAGTCAACAGCAGCTTTATAATATTCTGGTGAACTATCTTTTATAGTTTCAGCCAGTTTACTAGTATACATTTCAGTTGCTGACCAGATTTTCAAAGCTTGTGCAGTTATTCCACTATTTTTTAATAATTTTCCTGTATTCGAAGCTGAAACAAATAATAAACAAAATAATTACAACTAGTAATAGATAAAAAGAATATTTGTTAATTATAAAACTTACCTTCAAAACTACCATGTTTTTGACAGTCATAAATTAAAATAGTACCAATAAGTAATAACAGAAGTATACATCCTCTTTTCCAAGGAAACTTTCTATCAGTGGAAGCAGTCATTTTCTTTAATATTGTCTAAGAAAAAAACGTAAAACAAAATTTATTATCATTTGTGTTTCAAACAGGAAATCAATATCAAACAATGCCAAGGTTTCAAATCGTATTAACGGATTTACTATTGGCGAGAATAGACGAAAAAAATTGTTATCTAATCCTCCATTAGTTACACGTTATAGAGATGAGAATAATCGCTTATAAATTTTACATCGTTTGCTTACCTTCGAGATTGAAAAAGAAAGAAAATATTTGCTTAATTATATAAAGAGTTGACGTAGGAAATAGAGAAGCGATCGTTTCGTATATGTCGTCGAAGATAATAGATACAACCGTACATACGATGTCAATGTCGTTACTGGCGATGTCGAGGGGGCAACATGCGATCGATAGTAAGCACTCGAAAAACAACCTAACCTCAAAACTAAATATGATAAGTGCAAAAAAAGTCCAACCAAAACAACGCGTGATTTACGATTAAAAAATATTCGAATGATGTTTAACGTTTGTTTATATCATCGATCGTTTTTGAATAATAATCAACCAATGATAACATATACTTGTCGTTATATTATTGGACCAAGTGTACTAGGAAGTGTTTCGATTGGCGCGCTTTTTTTCAGGAACATTATATATACGAACACGTAATCACAACAAAAACTAACCAAGTAAATCGAAGCGCGTCTTTAGTTTCTTTAGTTCTGTCAGTCTCTCTGGAAATATTTACGTGTTCTACTTTCGAATGGAATTTACGACGTAACAGGACTTGTTCGATTTATGATTTAGTTTTAGTAGTTTTTTTTTTCTTCAAGAATCGATAATATCACTGGTTTAAAGGAAAGAAATTTCTTTGATATATTTTTTTACGCTAATATTAAAAATGTATTTTTTTTATAGCAAATCACTGATCATCAAAAGCTGCAGATATTTCGATATTTTTTTCTTATTATTTATTTCAGAATTTATTTGTTACCTTTTAAATCAGAAAAATAATACTAAACAAAAGTTAGAATATCAGATATATATTATGCAATAAAAAATGAATAATTTTGTTGCAGATATTTTGATTGTAAAATATACCTATACATCTTTTAATCGAAATAGTTTTATCATTTTTTGTTTAAGTATAATATTCATAATAGATTTTGAGAAAAAATTATAAAATATATTGAACTTACTTTGCATATTTTAGTACAAGCATGGGCAAGGCTTTCTTCTTTCCCTCTTTTCCACTTTTCATTAGTATTTTGAAAGGATAAAAGAGTTTCTTTGAAAGATTTAGTTTTCAGATTTGAATATAAAGAATCCCATCTGTTATCTATAAAAAATGAAATAAAAATGTTTGATCATTAAAACTTAATTAAATTAAATTAAATGAGTTATATATACTTACCAATATATGTTAAAAGAAGATTAGATTGATACAGATTCTTTGGATAAAGAGATCTCCAAGTAGAAAGGCAATGGACATCTGTAATAATACAAGCTGCAAGTGCTTTTACTAATTCATCTCTATAGCTTTGACTTATTTTCTGGTTGATTTTACCAATCAGTATTTCAAAGAATTTGGAATAATTTATATTTTTATTTTTGAACAATATTGACTAAAAAAAAAATCGTATTGAATAATTTTTTGCTATTATTTTTAATCTTTATATTTTAATTACTTCATAAGAAGAAACTCACTCTCAATTTTTCAATGCTAATATCTATTTCCTTTCCTACAGTAAGAGGGATGTTAAATTTTCCAAGATAAGTATCTTCTATTATATTTAAATAAAGATCTGGGCTCAGATCTTGTACATTCTCATGGCCAAAGACAAGATCATTTAGTATTTGTACAACATAGCTGGCATAACTTTTTGTTATCAATAGAGGAGACATTACTTCATGCCATACTTTTAAACCAATAGCCAAATCTTTTTCACCAGCTTGTGATAGAGCCCAAAGTAAGGATAACCCTATGGCTTTTCTATTTTGATAAGAGTTTCTTACACTGATTAGTTTAGAAATGTTAGCTATAGTCATTTCTGGATTGACACGTGCCAAAAGTTGTAAAAATATTTTATGACCCACAACAGCTGTTCCTTTGGCTATATCTGTAGCCATTGTAGTCAAAGTAATTTCATAAAAAAGTTGAGCTGTTTGTTGACCTGCCATTGTAACAGCTCTTTCCATGGTAGATGATATTGATTTTGGTACAATACTTAATGGATAATCTTTAGGTTTCCCAGAAAATATGGCATCTTCTTTCTCAATTGGTATCTTTATATTAAGATACGCAACGAGATTCTTTAACCATATTAATGGAGCTTCTGGATATTGAAGTCTACCAGTAGTTAAGATATTCGAGAAATCATCTGCATTTATCTGTAAATATAATAAAAGCAATATATGTCACATTATGATATAAAAGTCAAATCTTAAATAAAAATCTATATATATACAGCATTAAGTGCATCCTTTATCGTCTTTGGTGGTTTCTCCTTAGGTTCTTGCTTTTTTTTCTCTGCCTGTTGTTGTTGTTGCTGTTTTTGTTGCTTTTTTTTTTCTTCATTCTCTTTTGTCTTATTATCCTTCTCCTTTGGTGGTTTTTTATTTTCCTTATTGCTATCCAAATTGTCGTACAAAGTTTTCACTTGACTTAGTGGAACTAAAAGAGGAATATATATAATCTTCCACGCTTTCACTCAATGAAAGTTATTTTTTATTTGATATGTACAGTGTAGACGACCCACATTTCTAAATACAGTTTGATAAGTACGTAAATATTATATATAGAGACAATAATAAGCCATTGTTAAAAATTTATTGGAGAGTTAAAAGGAGTTAAATCTTATTGATAAAAAAAAAAAAAAAAAAAAAAAAAGAGAGAAAAAAAAGAAAGGTGATATCGATAAACATTGACTCAGGTTAAATGTTGCCTTACGGAAATCTTCGACTTTTGGCGCGTTTTCGATAAATTTCTTCTTTTCGGCCTTTGTCAATTTAGTTGGCTTTCCATTAGTGCGATCTTTTTTATTTTTTCCAACTACTTCCCAGCCACCAGAAGACATTGTGCAACGAACGTGGTAAACAATAAAGCAAATGACAACACTGTCTCGAAGGCACTGAAGTAGCGTTTGTTGGCAGTTTGTTGCCGACTAAACGTTGTACGTGGTCGCGCATGCGCATTTTCATATTTGCCACGCGCTGACTTTTACTCTGTCATCAATAAAAAAAAATCTTCTTTCTATGTGCATCGTGGACAGTAGATAGATGTTTTCTGGTAATAGGACAATTAAAATGATGACATTTATGAGAAGGAAGGTAAATAATCATTTCTTTCAATTTAAAATCGAAATAATCGTTAACAAAAATTCATTGAGAACTCACAAGAAGAATTTATTTTTAAATAATTATAACGGTTCATCACACAAGATTATCGATTAACAATATTTATGTTGCTTTTTTACTTCGTTCCAGAAGTTTAAATATAGAAACGATGTATGTACTACATTATTAACCGATGACATATCGACCCGTGTCATTGTTTTTTATTTTTTTTTGTATCACTCACGTAACTTCTTATTATAATAAAAAAAAAAAAGTTGTTTTTCACAGATGATTCAGAGAACATCTTACTGAATCCAATCGTAAGTAATGTTAGTTGAAATTGAGGAAAGTAGTAGGCTATTCGATTTTTATTATAGATAAATTGAAAAATGGCGAGCCTACAAAAAAGAAAATTAGAAGTAATCAAAGAAGTTTAAAAAGCAAAATTAGCTTCGATGATCATCTTTAATTGGATGTAATTTATAAATTTCATGCGTCTTTATTGTTTTCTTTTTAAATAATTTTTTGTATAGCATCGCTTTAAAATTCATGATACTCATTATGGAGAATATTATATTCTAAAGATCGCAGTAACAAAAGAAAAAAAAAAAAATATGGAAAAATTCTCTCAAGCAGATATCGATAGGTCGGTATGGGGGGCGTTAGAAGTTTCAAATTTCACGGGGCGTTTTCTTAATTGTATTCCGCTGCTAATGAAGATCCAATTTAGTCGATTTGGAGCTGTTGGCTCACTTTAACCAAAATGAGGATACTGTGGTTGTTCGGTTTTCTCTTCATTTTCTTGCTGAAACGAACTAGTATGTGAATGATAAAGTTTTAGTATTATATATATGGTGTATATATATATATACATATATAAATTTGTCGTAATAGTGATTTATTTATTGTCTATTTTTTAACTTGCAGTATATATCGTACGTAATGTGATTTTGAGAAAATGAACAAAAAAAAGAAAATAAAAAAGAAAATGTAATTCATGAATTAAAAAAAAAAGAAAAAAAATATGTAAAAGTTCATCTCTCTCTCTTTTTTTTTTTATTAATATCTATATATATTTTATATTCAAATATATAGATGCTATTGAGAAAAGGTCACTTTCCGTGCATGAATGTAAGTCCATTGAGAATACGTCGATGATGATGAAATTAAAGAGACATCTCTTTTGTGATTATGATACCACCGTTCGACCGACTATCAATCATCAAGTGGTCACTAATGTTACGGTGAAACTTGTGCCGAAATTATTGGAATTCGTAAGATTTTTGTGAAAATTAATAATTAGAATGGAATAATTAAAAAAATTTTTTTATTCATGTTTCTTTTATTACACAGGATGATTGGACCAGCACTATGACTCTTCATAGTTGGATGAGCCTCGTAAGTAAGATACCATACTTATTTCTTGTCCTTTATAAATATTTATATGCATGCCTTGTTATTATTTCATTTTTATTGTTGACAGAATTGGAAGGATGAACATCTCAATTGGAATCCTAGCGATTTCGATGGCATTTCCACTGTTCACGTAAACAGCGATGAAATATGGGTACCAGATTTATCAGTTTATAATTCGTAAGTGAAAAATGGTTCAAAGAAAATTTTATTTTATCTTGTATATTATTATTTCAGTTTATTAGTCAAATGATTTATGTTGCAGAGGTGATATGTCACTAGAACAGAATGGCGTTCCTTCGACGAAATGTTTGGTCATTAATACGGGCTCGGTTATCTGTATACCGGCGTTGAGTTACGTGACTAAATGTATCACAGATTTTACCTTTTGGCCTTACGATAAGCATGAATGTCGTATCAGATTTGGTTCCTGGTCGCATACTGGAGAAGAAATTAATTTTCATCTTGACAAGAAAGGAGTAGGTTTCATTTGCCCGATTTAGAAATTTCGAAAATATGATTTCTTTTTATAGAAAAATTATTAATCGTATAGTATCATTAAAAAATATTAATTAAAAAATATTAATCGTATAGTAAAAATTATTAATCGTATATTAAATAATTATTAATCGTATAGTACGAGATGGAGGGTTATGCGAATAATACGGAATGGAATTTGAAGATTTTGAATGCTGAGAAGATCGTAAAAAAATTCGAGTGTTGTCCTAACGATACCTTCCCTATACTTGTTTATACATTTTCTATAGAAAGAGAACCAGGATTGGTACATGTAACTTTTGTTACGCCCGCTATAGGTTAGTCGATTTAATTATATCAAGAGATATCTCTTGTAAAATATTTTGTTCATCATCAAAATGATTTTTCTTCAAAAGCGATAGTATTGCTAACATTGACGGTTCTATGGCTGGACTCAGGATCGACAGAAAGAATGGCGATAGCCAGTATGAATTTCATTTGTCACTTACTTTGTATTTTTGATTTGCACTGGCAATTACCCCATAATGGTGAGAATGTACCACATATATGTAAGTATCTAATATATGCATAATTTATTCACGAATATTGAATGGTTTAATGATAGGATCTTGACGATTTCAGTATTGTTTTATCGGGATTCTCTCGCGTTGGCTGCATTTGCTTTGATCTTAACAGCTTTGTTAAGAAAATTACAAAATATGAGTATGGAGACACCGACTTGGATTTCGTCTACGATTTCTTTCGTTTTGAATAACAGAGCAGGACGTTTTCTAATTCTTACCGATGATGAATCAAAAGCTTCGACCACCGGTATATTGGCCAATGAAACGGATGAAAATTCAGATCTATCGAAAGCAAATGATAGGAAGAAGGAATCATCTTGGAGACATTTCGCTGCGATCGTCGAATGGTTATCCTTCATAGCTGTTACTATAACCTATGTGGTCATTTTTATAATTCTTGTACCTTCCGATTAGAAAAAGTTTTGTAAAAATAATATTCTTTTCTTCGTTTCTCTCTTTGTTCGTTTAATTTTTTTTTTAACGACTATCAAAAAAAAAAAAAAAAAGAAAATTAATTAAGAGAACCTGTACATAAGACATATTTATCGAATTATATCTTACGTGTAAAAATACATATACATGTATCCTAAACTTTTACCTATCATCTGTAGTATGTATGTACATCGAATAAACTATCAAAATATCTCAAATTTTTAGTTATTATAAGAATAGAGTTAGTTTTTTTTTGGGAATCTTTCAATGTTTAATATGACAAAAATATAGGAAGTCAAATCAAAATAAGAATAATAGCACGTTCAATAATTAATACTTATATATAACGTATGACAATGGTTGAATGAGAATTTCGACATAAAGATTTTTCTGATCAAAATTATTCGGATTTAATTAGATTTAATTAATTGGAATTAAATGAATTCTCCAATAGAATTGTGATATATATATATATAAGTCTTTTAAGATGATAAGGAATATGATTTCTGGTGGGCGGTCTTCAATGTCTGCAGTTTTATATTACATTGGGCGTACTGACGTTTAAGTAACGCACAGTTCGGAATCGTTAACAACGGACGTATTTAATTGTCATCCGTGATCTTCGAAAAAGTCATCATGATTTTATTCGTTCTATCATTAATTGGATATGTTGCTTTTGTTGATACATCTCTCATTCTCAATAATTACGAGGTACAGGAAAGTTTAGGATGTAAAGAAATCGAAAGTAAGTCTGCTGTTCTTCAGCTAAGAAGACATCTTTTTTGCGAATACATTGAAAGTATTAGACCGGTATCGGATCATAGAACGACGACGAATATCGAATTTGGAATAATTCCGAAATTTATCAACGTTGTAAGCATCATTCAATGTTTCTTATAAAATTTTTTCATAAATCGTAAAATATATTTTCCCTATTTTTTTTTTTTTTCAGAAAGATGAAGAAAATGTTATGGAACTGCATTGTTGGACAATATTCGTAAGTAAAATAATATTTATACATGTTTTTATCTTTTATGTTGGTTTTAATATAGTCTTTAATTTGTATGTAAGATGTGGGAGGATGGCCATCTCACTTGGGAACCGTCACGATTCAATGATGTCAATTTTTTTCACGTAAAAAGTAACGAATTATGGATACCTGATATCATGATACATAACTCGTAGGTTGATATATGTGTGTGTGTGTGTGTGTGTGTATGTATTGTTTTAGAATATGTTTATGTATTCATTTTTTCTCATTTTATATATTTTTTTTTATTTCGCGGATAGTGAGTTCTATGAAAACGAAATACCATTTACAAATTGTTGGGTATCCAGTGCAGGTAAAGTCAAATGTGTAGTAACTACTAGGTATATGGTAAAATGTCTTAGAGATTATACATGGTGGCCTTACGACGTTCAAAATTGTACCATTCAAATTGGTTCATGGTCCTATTCTGAAGAGGAACTCAATTTTGTTCTTATAAACACCGGGGTAAGAAATATTTGTCAACGATGTAAATTTTACATTAGTATTATATTTGCATTTTTTCTTTTGTAATTATATTTTATAGATTATTATGAACGAATTTCAAAAAAATTTAGCATGGGAAATGATACAATTTAACGTTACTACACATACGGAATCTTTTAAATTTGGCATTGACCTAACTTCTCCAATGATATTTTTTCACTTCATTTTACAACGACGTTTTAATGCTACGCATGCTATTTATTTGTCATCAGTTATTAGTACGTAAAATTTTTTAATATTATCATTAAATTAATATTATAGATACGATAGAGAAGTACATATAAATACATATTTGTATCGCGAAGATTAGTTCGAAGTTTAAAAGAGCGGGAAGAAAGATGGCGATACAAGCGCCATAGCGGTAAAAATAGCGAATTTGATTTACATTATGAGAGGTATATTATTTCTTTATTTATATTTTTAGTATTGATAATAATGACATTGACAACTTTATGGCTGAATCCAAAATCTACCGAACGAATGATACTTGCAAATATAAATTTTATCTGTCATCTGTTGTTCTTAGAAGAATTGTATTGGGAAATACATGGAAGTGGCGCTTCTACGATGTTAAGTGAGTTGTTTCGTACTAAGTTATAAATAAATCATTTTTATAATCAACAAATTTATCGATAATGTTATTTTTTTTACTTTTTACAGTGAAATTCTTCGTAAAGTCACTCGCTCTAGCCTGTTTTACTCTTATTATTACTAGTATTTTACGTCATTTGTTAGAATTAACAACAGAGACTCCTACATGGATCGCAACGAGAACTTCTACCATTGTAAAAAGTAAGATAGGACGGATTCTTCTTGTAAGTATCTTAGATCCTAAAGCATCTGCAGAATTGGAAACTGAAGCTGAAGATAATGCTAATCTTGTTAGTACAAAGAAAAATGAAGCATCTTGGAAACATGTTGTGATGCTTATTAGTTGGATCAATTTTCTTTGCATTCTTTTTATTTACATCATTTTGATTAGTATATATTTTCCAATTCGTTCTTCCGGATATTCTTATAACTTCAATACTTAAAATTTTTCTTAAAATAATTATTTTCTTACGAATGAAATATATGAACTATAAGCTTAATTTTGACTGTGATTTAATATGTTAATAAAGCTATTATAAAAATATTAATAACGTTATTGCATTGTATAATCTTGTTAGCTAATAATATATCAAATTATGAAAAGATATCTCTTATTTTAATTGGAGGTCTTAAAACAATAAAAATGTTTAGTTATAAATACATTTATTTTGGAAAACATGTCAGATCTGAATAATTTTAAAATTCATGCATTCATTCTCACGATAGTCATACAATGATCGCTACAAAAAATGCTCGTCGATATACTTATGTATTTTATTTCATGAATATAACAAATCATGAAGTCAATAAGAAATATTAAATCTTGCATATTGAGTATCATTGGGCATATCTTATTATAGAACAATTTTTTAATTTAAGATCATATTAAATAATAAACTTTATTATTATGTATAATTATAATTTTCAAATAGAATGAGAAGGCCTATAGCAAGAAATTGCCCTCGTTTGATTTAATTTTTTGTTAAATGACGTTTTTCTTTTTAACAATGATTTTTCTTACACTATTTACACTCGCAAATTGAGCAATAATATTATTGGAAGGAGATAACTTACTTGCTAAATGTGAATGTTATTGAATGCATTCTCATATACAAATATCAATGTGATGTAATGGAAACATTCTTTTCCTAAAGAATAATGGAAACATGTACAAATTTCTTCATTACTTATGTATCAGTAACTTATGTATGATATCAGTTGCTAAATGGATAATGTAAAAATAAATGCAAAAAACAAATTCTTAAGTGATAAAAAAACAAAAACAAAATGGCAATTGATATATGAATGAGAAGAGAAAAAAATAAAACAATAAAATGGAATGTAATATTTCTCACTGTGATTGATAAAGTAAATAATCCTTTAATATCCGAGGAAGTGGAAGAGAGTCCACCGCGTTCCTTTTGGTATATTGCAAAATAGCATCTCTACAGGCGCTTTGTAATGTTGACACTGTTAAAATATATTTTTAGGAATTATAAGCTATATAAATTAATAAGGAAAAGCAATTTAAGAAAATAATATAGAACAAATTAAGGAAACAATGCATACCACCGTACAGTTGCACTATCCTCACTTGTTTCGTAGTACCATAAACATCTACCACAGCACGTAATGGTCCAGCCTTGTAAGGTATGTCCTTGCTACATACTCCTTGATCTTCTCCATTTATAATAAAATGCATCTCTGCTGTATCAGATCCAGCTTGCGGCACATACATAATTCCAATACGACTGCCAGCGTCGGTAGGCAAAAAATAATGGGAGGATCCAATAGTGTTTGGTCTAAGAGCATTAAACGGTATAACACCCCGAGATGTTTGAACGTTTACTCCATCTGTGACCAGCTTCTTCTCCCTTGTGGGGATACCTTCGCCTAGTAGAATAATAACCAGTTAGTTACAAAAGTCGATTATAGAAAAGCAAAGTTAATCTTCTCTCACCATAGCCAGTGCCTGCGATACCTTCGAAGCTATCCCAAATAGTATAACTTTTGGTGATAGCGAAGATCCAGGTATTACCGAGTTTGACCAGATTGGGCATGGCATATTGGGGCAGACTGTTCTTAACGGAAGCTGGGTCAATCAAAGTCAATCCAAGACGCATGTGACCGCTCCAACCACTTTCAGTCTTCTCGATTTCTACTAAGAAAATCTCACCTGGTTGTAATGGTTTCTCGCTGAACGCTAAAGAGTTCGCGAAGCTCGCAGTGCGATAAGCTACCGTGCTGTCCTCGCGAAGTACGATGTTCTCTCCGTGTGTCGGATGAAACCTCGTAACGATTTTCCTCGACTTTTCAGCCATCCTGTCTCAAAGGATGCAGAATGAAAGTAATTTACTACTAAGAGTCATCGAATTCCTCGAACGAACTCATAAGTTTATTCAACTCCATCGAGGAGGATGGACCAAGGTTAAACGGTTTAAACGATGATTTACGTTTAATGTCAAACGTGTCTTCGATCCTTCGTATTTTGATATAATGATCTCTACGATAGAGAGAGCACCTTGTAAATGACACATCGAAATGCCGTCAATTGGCCTGGTTACATCGTTGATCGAAACTACGAATTCGAGGTTAAGCTAGTATCTTTACGAACTTTTAAATAATGTAACGAGATCGTTAAGAAGCTTAGGACAGATTTAAGGAATTCTATTGTGGTGACAAATATGATAACCGGAGTTGTATCGACGAAATTTATCCTCGTGTTTACCAATCGAACGTCCACCATTACGGAATGCCAAAGCGGCTCGAGATCGGAGCACGCGCGGTTCCGAAAAGGAAATCATTGTCCTTCTCTCGACTGACCAGTGTCGCTGCAATATCGCGGATTAAATAGCAGTCGATTTAAAGTTGCTGCTTTATACATCTGCCTCCTCGATATACGTATGTAATATATCTATTATAAATTAAAAAAATTTTCTAAAATTAAAATTTTTTCTGATTTATCGAGGGAACCCACTGCAATTGGGATTTGCAAAAACTACGACAAAATACGATGATAAAGAATAAATTCTCTCTTACGAATAGATCGTATTTTCTTAGTTTATTCGATAATTCCTCTTAAATAATATATCCAAATCACGTGAGAGAGTCTAGGATCTGTGCAATGCACAGAAAGTTTACCCGTCACTGGATACTTTTCGTAAAATTCGTTTTCTGAGTCATTCGTTTGTCGTAAATACACTGTGACATTAATTTCCTTAAAATAATACATAATTATTTAATAAACGATCGGTATTCTTCCAAAGATTAAGATACTAACCTGTTTTGGATTAATATTTTGTGATGTCGGTTTAATCTCGAAATCTAAATTACTGTTCGCGAGGAATTCGAATGTTTTTGTTTCTTGGAAAATGTTTTTAAATTTAATCGTAACTGGTGAATTTGCTGTCATCGTGTATGGGCCTTGTGGTTTAGGTAATGAATAAGTACCAATTATAGGATATCTAATGCAAGAGATGAGACATTATGTGATTACGATATAACATTCATTTCGTAAAAATTAAATCACACGTTTTTCCCGCCTTCTCTTACGTAAAAATGCCCGCCGTGTTTGAACTGGCTATTAAAGTAGCCGTAATATTTTCGATATCATGCGGTTCGTAAATGACATTGATCGAACCTCGTTCCAATCCTTCCATCTCAATCTTTTTAGGACAAATAAAACTATTGTTGTTTACCTGCATTAAATGTAACATGAATTTTTGCGTATTTTTTAATTATATTTATACGTCCAATAAATTCATATTTATTCTAAAATTTAATTTCTTTGTCCTTTTTCTTTTTGTTTCTTTAAATTAAAATTTTCATTTACTAACTTCAATAACAAAGTCTGCTTTCTTCGAAGTAAAGTTTCTTATTGGAAGTGAAAATGTTACAGTATTTCCTAATATCGCTGTGACATGCGTAGTTTTTTCTGAGACCGGAGGCAACGCCGTTAATCGTAATTCGTATGGGAAACATCCAAGTTCTTGACAAATTATATCAAGTTTCTCAATCGTTTCTTCGGACGTTAATATCGGATTATAATTGATCGTAATAAATCCCTAATATTTAAATAAAAATATTATTATATTTTTATATAATAGCATATTATAAATATATTATTATATTTTAATTAAGATTATATTTAATTAAAGATAAAAGTCGAATCAATTAAATCTTTAATAATATAGATTTATCTGTGATATTGAACGAATTATCGTTTTAACTAACATTCGATAATGGCGATAGGGTTATAGGTATGTCATAAACAATGATTGCTGGATGTTGACAATTAATTGTAAATGTTATAGGGATATCCTCTAATGGATTATGAAGTTGTAACGTGTGACATATGGGCGAACGTACGTCCGTAATTAATTTGATCGATTCGATCACTTCCGGTTTTGTTATGGTATATTCTATCTCATAAAATTGATACTCTCCATCTTCGTTAATAAACGTGATCTATTAATGTAAAGAAATATTTGTAATAATAAATTAAGACATATATATGACAATACATATACTCATAGAAAATAGACATGTATTAATTATTTTCAATGTTTTACCTTGAACTGAAAGTATGATTCTTTATAAGAATGAAAAATAGCACGATAGTCACGTTGATTATTCGCTGGTACGTCGATATTGTTATCGCCAGTAAAACTGAATATTGGAATATTATTAGAGCCTTCTAAATATAATTTCTTCTCTCCTACAGTTTCTATTATACATTTAAATTGCTGATGCCTGTTCATCCAATTATACACGGGCAATAATTCTGTATATTTCATTTTTGCAGGAAACTGACGTACAATTGTGGATATAGCTTGTGGAGGTAAGCTGAGTCCACGTAAAGAGTATAACAAAGGTATTTTGTTGTCTGGTAGTTTTATCAACAATGTTCCCTGCAATATTTTTTTTATTTACTGAACACATTATTATTATTATTATTATTATTATATTATATTGATTCGTAAAAAATAGTTCGCATTCACTTTGTACAGCTCATTATTGTTCAATCTATATTAGTCTACTAAGCATTATAGCACGTTCGTTTACCTTATGAAGATTGTCTTCGGTATTCATAACAAGTGGCTGATAAATGACGGTACAGGAAGTAGACTCTTCCGGAGGAACATTGAGAATATTGTCAACGTAAAAATATTCTCCAGATATTTCTGGTTTTAATTTCCACGGTAATACGGTATCATTAAAGATGTCTACGAATTTAAATTCTTTCGAACGTACGAAAGTTTTAAAAGATAATGTTTCAATCGGATCCGGTAATTTGATGCAGGCACCGGTTATTTTTATTTTCAACGTGTCAAACTTTTCAATCACGTTTTCTGCCTGAAGCGTATCTTATATTTATTAAGTAGGTACGTATTAAATGGGATATATATATATATATATATATATATATATATATATATGGAGTATTTTAAGTAACGTTCGAAGACATGATTTTTCCAATAGCGTGATAAAAAAAATGCTTTAAACAAAAACTCATTAGTATTTGATTGGCAAAAAATTTAACACTATTACCATTACTATCTGAAGTGTCTGAAAAATCATGGCCATCGTTATTTGAAATAGCCTATATATACTTTACATACTATATATACTTTGATGACAGATATAATTTTACTCACGTATCCTTCAATTACATTTCTTTCATGAATCGGTTCAAATTTCACGATAAAATGAACGTTGGTGCCGGGAGAACAGTAACCGGATTTAGGTGAAATTTTAAAATCGATCGGCAGATTCGACGTGTCCCATGTAAACCTTATAGAATTTAAAAATAATTTTATCATCGAGGTTGACGTTAGTTTATTTCAGGATAACTTACTTTCCTCCTACATCACCGATGTTCATCAAAACCAATTTGGTTTCACTGATACAACCCTGAATGATGGTACCAAACGCGATGTATGATTTGTCCAAACGAAATTCTGGTCCAACGCAGCTACCGCGAAGGATAAAAAGAGAGAAAATGGTCGAGTCGACTATGGCTCCGACTTTTTGAGTAAACATGTTTATCCTAGATGTTGCTTTGAATTTGATCGTCAAATCTATTTTCTCGTTCGTTCGAACACGGGTCAATTCGGACGGTTCAATTATCAGAGCTCGAGCAGCATATGTCATGTTTCTTTGAAGATTTATATCATTCTCGTCAGATCTTTTGGCTTTTATTATGGATTCCTGATGTTGTGTAATGTTCTCGTTCGATTTTGGGATACACGTAGGTGCTTTTTCTATATATTTTTTGTCATGCAATAGATTGTTCATTAAATCGAATCTCAAATCAACCGGTGCACGACCTTCGTTAATCACAGGTACTTTTCTTATCAATGTTTTATGTACCGGTACATTACCCAATTCGATTATTTTATCCCGTGAATTCACCAGACGAATCTATATTTATTTGAATATATTTTAATCGGATGACACAGTAAATTTATAAAAAAGAAAGATGAACGTTTGGATTTAACGATCTTTTTATAAAATTATATAATTCCAAGTTTTCTAAAAATTGTGAGCTCTCACTTTGTAATTGATTCCTTCGCCAGTGATCTTAATATTTTCCTCGATGGTCGAATTAATTAGAAACTTTAAGATTTCTTCGTAATTAGTTTCCTGCAAAGGTCGAAATTTGATAGGAATACTTATGCTGGATTTGCCTGCCAGAGCTTGAGATAATTCATTCAGATTAATCGACATGTGTGGCTGTTCCTCGAACTTGCATTCCATTCTATGGGTAGAAAATTCATTGATCGATACGTCCTCGAGAAGAGTGTAATATCGTTATCAAAGGAATCGATGTTCTCACACGAGGGGTTTGTTCCCGGTATTGCTCACGCGCAATTCGATTTGATAAGGGGATGATTCTCGCACGTAACAGGGACCGAAATCGTATTGACGAAAGCTGAATTCAATTGGACTTTTACACGCAATTGCTTTTAAAATTAATCGGTAAGTTGGACCTTTTAAAATCTGTAAAAAGAAAAAAAAGAAAAAAAAGGTCAGTTTCAAAATTTCATCTCGTTTAATATAAAATCGAACAATAGATTTACCTTTAGGATAACACAATGATTCTTTATAAACATTTTTCGTTTAGCAATTAAAGTTAGACAACAAGTTGTATGGGATTCGCTCGTAACGTGACCTTTCTTTTCAGATATAGATATAACATACGCATTCATACTGATGATATCTGCTGTCATACCAAGATCCCAGGTATAATAAAATGTTACGTTGCCTGAATTGATTATTTTAAATTTAATGATATTGGCTCTTTTAGGTATTATCTATATTAAATTTAAGAATATTAGTAAATAGTTTCTATTTTAAGTATATTCATCATCCAGTATCGTCGTTTTACTTTGCCGAAGTCAACGATGTTATCTTGATGATCCAACAATTTTATATCCTCATTTTTCTTGTTAATGTATGTGATGCAAGGCATTATGTTATAAGTTGTGGTGATTACGAAAAATGTAAGTGGATTTCTTAAGAATTTTAGGATACATTGTACAGAGAATTGAAACTCTCCTACTAATTTTGGTTTATAACTTATCCTAAAAGATTTATGCAGAGGATTTTTATATATACACGTAAGAATTATTAACGATTTCTTTTTTCTTTTTTATCTACATTTTCTCACCAAAACGTTTGCTCGCCGTTCGCTTTAAGAATACCGTTCATTGGTGTCACGATAATATTTTGATAATGTCCTTCGGAGTAGAGACTTTCTTTTGATATTTGAAAAGAAATATCAAAATCTTCTTTATTGATAATACTCACGGAATCTTGAACTTCGAGATCTACTTAATAAAAATAAATTTTATAAAACGCAAATATGATAATAAGAAAAATTAATTTCTACGTTTTTTTTTGCCGACCTAGAAGAGTAGGCTTCATTTTTAAATATGGCTTCGTGCAATATACTACAGGTTCTTTAACTATAGCAACAAAAAGAAATAGGCATTCTAGATCATATTTCTCGATCGAGAACATCCAAAAGGACTCGAAGATGCCAACGTCAGTTGATAAAAATGTGAATGCCATTTCAGTTTGTTTCCCACGTTCTGCAACACCTTCCGGTACTAAACATTGAAAATTGGTGACCTCGTTGATGAAATAAGGAGTATGATTCTTCCAAGAAAAATGATAATTATCGGCGGTAGGATTTATCATAGGAAATCGTCTGAAAAAAATCGAATGTATTTTATTAGAAATACACTTTTATTTATCCGGTCACTATATTTACTAATCGTTAACTAAGTATTTTTTATAATAAATGATCAGTATATATATACGAATATTTCGGTCAGTATTTACAATGAAATATCTTAAATGTATTAGTGTTATATTTTTAAGAAGTTAATATTATTCTTACTTCGTGTGTACATTACCAACACCGATCACATTCAATTCGATCACTCTAATATTTTCTACAATTACGTCGTTCATCGAGTACCCAATAGGTCCTGGCAATTTTCGATCACGTTTGCCACTTGATACGTAATCACTTTCAGGTACATCAAAGTGACAATAAGGAAGTATACTTCTTGCTTTGATAGGTATCACTAATTCTGTTAATTTTGGATCAAGATTTTCTATCCTGTAAATAATATTGATATTAAATATTATCACAATCATAAAGTATTTTTCTTTTTATTTTTACAAAGAATATTTCGTTCTTGATCGTGATCGTGCACGTTTAATGTCTTTGAGTTAACTTCTAAGAATTTACTAATCAATGATTTTAAGAAGACATACTTGCAATTAAGATAGGCTTTGTAATCAAATACATCCCTAGGTGAAAATGTTAAAGTACATTCTAGAGATTCTCCGGGTAGCATTGTTCCACTTCGTGGAACTATCTCGAATGGCAGATCTTCCCCTTCGAGCCAACTGTCGGTACTTCGATCCGTTAGGCAGGCTGTGCTGCTATAAAGATCTGACCCTTTGCAGGTACACGGAGGTGGTTTTATATCCAAGAAAGGTTCTACAAAAAAAAAAAAAGAAGAAGAAGAAGAAAGAGAAATAAAAATCCTCTTTTCTATCAGACCTTTCTGATCTGATAGATCTTTCATAATCTCTATTTGACCCATAGAAATCGTAATTTGAAATAAAAATCCTTTTCTCTCACCATGACTAGGAAGTGGTTTACAACGATGTAAACGTAGGTTATTATCATTCTCTTCGATCGGATAAAGAACGCCTCGTGATGATTTTGATCCTGATCGTGATTGAAAATCACGAGATCTCGATTTTTCGCTTAGACGTACCGTACTACCTGATATTCGTTTTGGATATTCCTCATCCATATTTATCACCCAAGCATAATCCGTGTTAACGTTGCTTGGATTCGATAAGGTGAACGTGTATTCACGTTTCTATGGAAATGATAATAACGATAACATTTTTAACATTAACAAAAGAGAAATCAATACGTGTTGTTACTTGGAACATAAGTGTGTCCTTGAAATCGATCGAAGTCGCAGAACAAGAATATTCTGAAAATCCTATTATTGCGTTCATTAACAAAAGTATACATCTACTTGTCCCAGGTATTATAGTATGTTCTGGCTCGATAGTTGGTTCCACGTTCTTTTTCGATAAGCTGTCCTCCTTATTGCCATCGGCAATATCGATTTTCTCCCAACGTACGATGGTTTGCCTGTCGTCCCAAGAAGTTTCTCCCGTGTAGTTCGAAATTTCGATTTGTGCAACGACACACTCTAGTCTGGTCTGAATATAATATCGTCACGTTTTCCTTGCTGATCCTTTTTTTCTTTTTTTTTCCTTCTTTTTATTAGAAGCACGTTCAATCTATTTTCTACGAACTTACTACATCATGCCTCTTAGGTTCAGATTCGAGCAAAGTAGCGGTAACTTGTTTGCTCGTTGAATGTTGAAGATGTCCAATCGATGGTTCGAAAACTACGTTGGGATGAGCAGTCCATTGAAAACGAAAACATCGATCCAAAGTTTTATTTACGATCTTGAACGTTCTTTTATACATTTTATTGATGTGACAGGTACCATAATCCAATTTATAGGAGAGAAATGGTGGTATTGGATCTAAAAAATAAATTTTAAGTCCTATCATAAGTCGATGAACTTACAATTGCCTTATCGTGTTTTTTTTTCATCGTATTTCATTCATATACCTGTTAACAAGCTATACGTAGACGATAATTTATTTTTTTTCAGATTTGATTCTCGACGATTGTTAGTCTTCATATTTAGAAATTCTAGATCTTGAAGTATGATCGATTCGAGGAAGCTCTCGCCTTCGAGATCGATCGTTAAGTTGTCGTAAGGATTGTCAACTATAAAAAGACGTATACGACCTGTGTATTTTCCAATATTTTTCGGAGAAAACATAACTTCGAAACTGGCAACATCTTGTGGCATCGTACGAATAACAGCGGTGGAGCATCGATTGTCTTGAACTGAAACAAGAAATATGAGAACATCAATATTATTTCTTATAGAGAAAATAAATTCTACGAAAAATTTCTTACCATCGTCCTCGTAATCCGTGGTACGTAGAAGAGTCTGAGTATCGGGAGTAGCTGAGAAGCTGAAGATACCATTGGGATTATCATAAACTTCAACGATAACATTTGCTTTAACAAATCCAATGTTTTCAAAGGAAAATTTTTCAATACTCGTTTCTTCTACCAGTGTACGATGAAATCTTATGATTGCTCCATCGTGTACATCACCGATTGGTTCTGTTATCGTTACTTCCGGCACGCAGGCTTCGCCGATTAGATCAATTATCAATTTTTCTGTATTTATGCCAAGTGGCAAGTTTACCGAGATTTCTAAATACCCATAATAGGTCTGGAATGATATGATAGAAGGAAACAATTTTTTTGTTTTTCCTATGACCTAATTACAGAAAGAGAGGAGGAGGAGAGAGAGAGAGAGAGAGAGAGAGAGAGAGAGAGAGCTTTGCAGAAAAAAAGAAATAAACAATAAAACAAAATAAATAATTAAAAAAAAAAATGATGCGAAATACCTCGATCAACGTAGGAGAGAAAGTAATGTTGATCCTTTTATAACTATGAGCTGGTATCCGTTCCTTTTGTGGTTCCACAATGAAAGTTGTAGCTTTTACGTTCGAAGGCCTTTTCACGAAAGCTTTGACTATTATGTCAGCAGGTACGATATCTCTATTGTGGACCTCGAAACAAGTCGTGTATGCGTTTGACATAGTGACGCGACGAAAATGGAGGCACTTTGGTTGACGTGCGAACACTGTGTGAGCACCGATCTATTTCGATGTTATGTAATAATAATAATACTGATAATAATAACGATAAATGTATGAAATAATTTATGTTAAAATAATTTTTAACAAGAAATTTTACCTCTTTGGGACAAAGAAAGTCTTCGATGTTATCGACAATATGATTATTTCGAAACATATTATCTAAATTCGTGAAATCAATCGACGGAATGCAAGACTCAACGCACAGAAGTAATTTTTTCCCATCTTTATATTCTATAACAGTATCCGGAACAAACACAATAATCTCTTTTTCTTGAAGACCAACGCTTCCTGCGTTACATTCGATTGCAATAGTATCGATCTGACCGGCCTCGACGTCAGCCTCTATTTTCGTTAATACGAATGGACCGACATTTAAAGTACTGTTAACATTCGTGTCTCTGTTAAATAATATATGTAAGTAATTTTATTAAGACGATTGATATTTATTAGAAAGTGAAGTGATTTTTTTTTTCGTATATATCACGTTTTTTCAGTTTTCATTGATTTCTTTTCCTTTTTACTGACGATGTCTGTGTCCCTTCCGGTATTTATTTTCTTCGATCGTTCTTCCTTTTTTACATTTACAGGCAAAACTATCGATTTTACTGGAATTTGTATTGTATAATGAAACTTAAAGACTCCTGTGTTTTCGATATCGAGATACATGATTTTTTTAGTAGAAATTGGGATCACGCCGAAATTTATTTCGGGATAAGGATTTAAACTGAATCTTTGAAGAAGGAATAACAAATAAATTTAAGTAAAATGATTTTTTTGAATAATATTCTTTTTCAAATCAGTATCTACCGTACCTGTTATAATATGCATGGAGCGAAACGCTTAAAGGAAATTCTGCTACGATCATCGGATCTTGATTAGGGTCGAGAATGTGACAGATCAATATCGGAGCTTCCTTCAAATGGATCTCATTTTTTGGTAAAAACGTCATTTCTACCGTAACTGTTTTCTGTGCTTGTATCGTACCGGTAACTGGATAAATCTCAAGATTTTTTTTCACGTTCGTAGGTGTGGCAATATTATCGTTTAGCTTCGCATTGTCATCGAATTTTATACTGGAAGATTGTATCTCAATAATTTTTCATATCTAATATTTCTTAGATATTTTTGGGATCTTTTTCTTTTTAAGGAAATAATTCGTTACTAACATGTATTTAACTTCGTAATTCCCACGATTTTTCATAACGAAACGTGCATTGACACGATGGTCGACCAGGACAAATTTTAAATCGATTGGATTGGCATAATTGACGTCGACCAATACGTCGTAAGTTTCAGCAAAGATTGTAATAACGTCGGTATTAATGGGATCTTCATCGTCCTCGTGAAGAAATATTTGAAAATCCACTTTCTCTTCTACCACACCTATCTATTATTTTCAATTACGAATAACAATCTACTAAACATTAAATAGAGAATAATTTCAGACGAAAATGAATGCTCACCGTACTAGCATCATAGGAAAATTCGATCGTTTGTTCTTTTAAAGGTGGTAGAAGGTTTTCTTTTGGGGTAAACGTTATTTGGGGCTCGAAGGGTTCTTTACATTCGATACGCCAGAATATCGGTACGGTGGATTTATTTCGAATGGTGGTAAAACGATCTACCTTTCTGTAGAGAAGTACACGTCCGAAAGATAATTGTTTCTCATCGAGTTCAACCTCCAATCTGATACCGTAACATCGAAGCTAAAAAAAAAGGAAACAAGTAAATATCTCCGAGAGATTCTTTTTTTTCTTCTATAATTTTTTTATTTTAACGAAAATAATAATTTACTTCGATTATATCGACTCGTGGATTATTTTTTGTACAAATATATAATTCGTTATAATATGGACCGAGTTTATTGACTTCGGCTGATACGATCAATTTCCCATCCTCGTAAGGCTGTTGATGTGATCATTAATAAAAAATAATATATGAATTAATTATGAAAATATGAAAAGGTATATAACGTACAGGAATAATTAATGTTTCAGGTTCAATATCAAATTCATTTGCATTGATATCTTTAAAAAGTAATGATACTTCTGCTTCTATCGGTGTTATATTTCTTAAAGTGAATATCGTTGCGCAACGTGACCTATCAAGAGAAAATGATAAAAATTAAGATATTTTGATAAACTAAAAGAAAAAAAGTACGAAAGAAAAAAAAAACGAAATGTATAAGAAACCTTTTATCTTTTTTGAGTAATACCAAAGATCCAAAATCGAATATATTATTATCCAACATAAAGGACGGTTCGTTCGTTTCATCTATTTTCTTCTCCATTATCTTCAATAATAAACGAATTTAATTATAAATTAATTACAAACAAAGCTTAATGAAATTGTATTGTATACAGGGTGAGTGAGAAGTTTCTATGTGGGTCAATAGTTTCTAAGTGATTTTAAAAATTAATTACACTTTTTTGTGACTTTTTAAGCTTGTAGTTAGGCTTGTAGTTTTACGATCTGATAAAAGAAAGAAATTAGTTAAAAAGAAAAAAAAAAAGTGATTTTAAAAAACGTGTAAAAATTTTTGGCCTGCCAAGAAACTATTCAACCATCCTTTAAACGCAATTTGTCTTTTTTTTTTGTAAATGATAAAAATTTTCTTTTCTTATCTTTACTTTTTCAAAAATAATGTTAGGATTCATGTCGAGTCTCGGTATAGTAGCTATTCCATTAACTTCGATATGATATGTAGTGTGAGGATTGTCGACTATAGAAAAAGTATAAGTTTTTTGATGATCTCCTATTTCTATAGGACGATATCGAAGCTTGAATCGTTTTTTTTCGTTAGATTGTAAAATTAATCGTGGTTTGACTATTTCTTCGTGATACAATCCGAATTTGTTAAAATTTAAAAGTTCGCTTTCGATCGTCGAAAGTTTCGTCGTTGTTTCGTCGATATTGTGTAACGACATTTTCGTTTTAGTCTTTTTTCTTTGTTTATTTTGATTGTACACTTGGTTTTGATGAATATTCGTTGTTGTTGTAGTTTCTTGAAAAGACTCCATCGCGTGATTAGTAATGGATTCAATCGTTGGCTCTTCGTGCAAAGTTGCAATTGAGACCAACTCGAACGTATCTAATCAGGAACAGAGAAAGTAGTCTTTGTAATTCCGTTGATTATATACTCTCATTTTCACGTCGACGATTAAACGAATGATTTAATCGTCGTGTTCTATAAATTTTTTTTACCATTTTTTTCAACCATGCTTGGTACTTCGAAACCTTCGTAAGTGAGAATGGAATATATTTTAGATTCTGAATGTACCTTTTCGGTGATCTTTTTTTCTATATATAGAAAATTCAATTTCATTATATTTTTATCTTATATTATGACATTGTTTCCTTTTACTTACGTAAAGCATTTTTAATCAAATCGTTTTGTCTGATTTGAGAAACTACTACGTTATTCATCTCGTTGTTCCAAGGATCGCTTGCTCGTACATACCAAATGTGAAAATTATTTCCTTTCTAGAAATATTTCTTTCGGTCATAAAAATATCATTTTTATTAAATATGTAAAAAGTGGATCAAAAGATACTAGCTGATCTTAAAAATTAATTATTCTTTTTTATGACATTTTGAACTAATTTTTCCCTTTCAGATTGTAAAACTTCCGCTTTCTTAACTTTTTCAATATCGCTTGTTCTTAAAATTAGCTTGAAAGGTTTAAAAAAAAAAAAAAATAATTGATTTTTCAAATTACTTAGGAGCCTTTAGCTCATCATAAAACCTACGTCTATGGTTGTCTCCGTATGTTCTTTTAATTTGCTTGTTTTTGATACTTTATTGTGTACGTTCTAAAGAGAATAAACATGAATATATTTTAGAAAATTGTGGAAGTTCAATTTTTTTTCGTTATTAAAAAAAAAAGAAAAAATACTTACAATGATCTTTTGAGTGGAATTAATATTTTTTATTATATATTCTATGTTTTTTAGACTGTTTCGATATTCCTCCATGATCTTAATGATCTCTAACATTTCTTTCGATAAAACTTCTTTTTCTATGGGGCGTAAAAGAAAAAATATTTACACTACTTTAAATATGATAATAAATTAATTCAACTTTTTAACTAAGAAAATTTTATATATATATATATATTGAATAAAATTACTTAATTTAGGACTATCATGACTCTTTTTACGAGCAGTATCTCTTTTACTAGAAGCCATTTTAGATTCTTTTTCATCTCGATTAGTCAAAGATGGACGTTTGCCTTTGGTTGTTAATCTTCCTTTTTTAGTTTTATTCTTTGATTCGGTAATACGTATTTGTAATTTTTCCTGGAATGATAATTTAAAATTGTAACAAATTCGATTTTTTTTAATGCTGGAATTATTGTTATTATTATTATTATTTTTTTTTTTAATGAATCATGAACTTTTTTTCCTTTTGATGCATCCAATTTCTCAGATAATTGAGTTCTCCTTAACGATGCTTCTTGTTTTTTTAGTGGCAAGATTGCTTTAAGGTACATATTTTTATCTTTCTCGGAAAGTTGATCGTAATCGGACAGTGACATCTCATCGATCTCTTGAATTTTCTTTGCAGTATTCTTGGCTATTTCCTCGTCTATATACACGTATATATATATATATATATATATATATATATATATATATATATAATAAAAAAGAATAAAAAAAGGAAAATAGCATTTTAATTTCCTTCAAATATTGCTTCTCGATAATATGGAAGAGAACTTACCTTTTAATCGTTTTAACTCATTAATTTTCCAATTGCAAATGTCTTCTGAATTGTAAAAGGTAATGAAAAGAAAAAATTCTATGTGACCGACAATATCAAGTAAAATATTTAAAGTTTTGATCTCGTCGCAAATGGTACTATTATGGAGAGTTTGCAAAACGAAACCTCTTTCGAAATCTTCTTCCGATAATCTAAATTAAAATTAAAGAAAAAGAAGAGAAAATAATAAAAAATATTAAATTTAAAAAGAAGCGATATATAAATTAAAAAAAAAAGAAATTCAATTAAAATGTAGCTTATCGGAACTCCACAGCTTATCGGATATGATTTTCAGTAATGAAGGAACGATCGAGAAAAGAAAATTAAAAAAAAATATAATTTTAAAGTACAACGTTACCTTTCTCTTAACGCTTCGAATAATATATCCGAACCAATTTCCGAAAAATTTCTTTGGCTTTTTTTACTACTTTTGTCACTTTCATGAAAGTTCGTTTTATCCTTTATGGTATCAGTGATCATTTTTGTTGGAAAAATTTTTTCCAATAATCGTATAGCTTCTAATTTATGTTCGTATTGACTCAAAATATCCATAGAAATTAATGTTTCCTCAGTGAGTGATAATTTGTCGTACGATTCCAAAGGATCAGGTTCGTCGGTCCAATGTAAAATTCTTTCCTCCTCTATTAAATCGTTATCGTGCTTTTCGGATCTCGATGTCTCCGTTGTTCTTTGTGTTTCACCCGATTTTTTTCTCTTTTGGGAAGATCGTGACTTTTGCGTACGCGTTGTTTCCAATTTTTCAGCAAGAATTTGAATTCTTTTAAAGGAGAACAGATAAATAAAAAAAAAAAAAAAAACATTCATTTGATAATAAGCTGATTTTTCGAAGATCTTTACGAACAATTAAACGAACCAAAATTATATTTAAATAAAATTTCCCTAAATTATATCTTTATTATTTTGATTCATTTGCTCATCATTCTTATTTTAACTTTCTTCAAATTATTTCTAAACAATAATAATAATAATAATAATAATAATAATAATAATAATTATTATTATAATTATACTAGTATTATTTTTACAAATAATCATAATTCGTTTCTTTCAAAAAATATACACTAACCTGTTTTCAGAAAATTTAGAAGTATAATTCTGATAAGTCTCATTGATAGCTTGTCTAAGTTTGACCGAACACTCGCTCTTGCTAAAAGCTGCTATTTCTAAAATAGCCGTGTCTATAGAAAGCACGGGAATCCCTAATGCTTTGGCACTTCTACATGCCGTTTCCTGGTAAGCTAGAAAATTATTATCATGCAGTTACACATAAGTACGGTACAAACTTAATGTTTCTAAGCTGTTGCGTTACTGAGTTTCGCCGCTAAATTTCTGAGATAATGATATATACCTGTGAAAGGTGCACCGTGAAAGATAATGCAAACTTTCTTTTCTGGTTTCTCTGATTCTTCCAACTTTTCTGTCAACATGGATTGGAGTTCGAGTTCATCAAACAGACATTTCACTGGATCTTTCATGGTCTTATGAAAATTTGGATCTTTGTGCAAATTACTGATGTGATCTTGAAAACGTAACATACAATTCAATAAAATATATAAATATACAATAAGAAATATAATATATATTTTCTTTCTTTTTTTATTTTTACCGAGAAGCAATTTTTCAATGTTTAATTGATCGATCATCGAAGGACGATCCCTTTTTATGTCCCATAAAGTAACGGAGCCATTAAGTGATTTTTTTCTTTTCAAATTAGATACTTTTCGAAGCTTCAATTTCAAACTTACATCACCTAAACGTTTATTTTGTTTCTTTTTCTTTTTTGCGATCGACGTTTTCTTATTGATTTCTTTATTTAGAACTCGTTGATCGTCTGATAAAAAAAATCATTATAGTATCATTACACAAGTATGAACATACACACACATATATACATATATACTTTCTTGTTCTTCTTGTTCTTCTTCTTCTTCTTCTTCTTCTTCTACTTCTTCCTCCTCTATGTGATTTATCTCATCAGATTTTTGTTCTTTAGCTATTTCATTGACTAAATCATTATAAAATTCAATTAATATAGTTGGGATCCCTTCTGCAAGTTGTCTAGGTGGTAAGAGGATTTCCTTAACATCGTAATAGTGAGTAAGTATCTTAGCAATGTGATCTTCTTGTATGAATCGACTAAATATTATCATAAATTTTATATAATTATAACCAAAAAAGACGTAATTAATCTTATTGGATGTTCAAAATCGATTCTCACTCATCGAGATGATGCCAAAAATATTCTATTGGATATTCGCAATTATTTTCAATCATGAATTCTCTTTCCTGGATTTCCATATATGGTATAGTTGGTAAAAATTTGATAGAAGATTCATTTATATCTAATTTACGTTCTATTCCGTGACCAGTTAAAGCTATCGTTTGAAGTTCTAAGCCCATTTTAACGATGACATTTAATTTACCGTTTACGCGCCACTATTAGGGTTATTAATGGTAATTATTAATACTGTAGAGATAAAAGGATCGATAAAGTGATGAGGGAGACGTATAGACAGAGAGACAGACAGACAGAGAGAGAGAGAGAGAGAGAGAAAGCGAACAAAACTGAACTAACTGGTTCTCGTGGTTTGAAATAAACTTTTATGATACTCGAATGACCTGCCGGATAAGTGTCACTCTCTTGATGTACAAAGAATGGACAGTAATTCTTTTTTTTGCTCTGTTTCATAGATATTTCTATCTTCCACTTGCAATCGATCAAACCTCTGAAAGCGAATAGTTTTGTTATTTCTAATTTCGCGTATATTAACTTTTATATTTTTACTCATTCTTCATTGTTAAACACATCATCGAACATTCGCCAATTATAACTTTGTTGAAATCTAATTGTTTTTTATCGACGGTGATGTAAGGATAAGTTATGATTCCTTTTATAATCACCGGAATGATACAACCATGGATCACCTAGGATATATAATTAAATCATTTTAACAAATTTTAAAGTGGTTGATAATTAATTAAAAAGATTGAGTTATTTTACCTCTAGATGAATAATACGTTCTAACGTTGTGTATCGTTCGGTATATTTTGCCACAATAGGATTACAAATGATTTGTAAGAGAACGGAGT
Source organism: Vespula vulgaris (assembly GCF_905475345.1). NCBI lineage: Eukaryota > Metazoa > Arthropoda > Insecta > Hymenoptera > Vespidae > Vespula > Vespula vulgaris. Next base: position 2,110,420 of record NC_066591.1, on the reverse strand, counting down.
GATTTACCAGTAAACTAACATTCTTTTTAAATTCTATTACAATCTCGGAATTAATTAGTGCATCCTTATTCTTTGATTTTTTCATATTGACTTCTGCGATCTTTGGACCGTAATTATTCAATATTGCGGAGTAATGAGTAGTAAGGCCAATAATCACATTTCCTAGGTCTTACAAAAAAGAGACAGTTTTCAAGAAAAGTGATATTTAAATGTTATTTCTTTTTAATGAAACGTTAGTCAGAACGTCAGCTTATGATAATTACCAATGATGTATTCCAAGGAGAACATTTGTGGGATTGCTGTTTTTCGAGGAGCTGCAATGTGCTTCGATAAAACGTTAAGATTTTCTTTTATGAAGTTACTCGTTAAAATTCTTTCGAATGCCATGTTTATATCTATTATAGTCGGGAAAGTTTCATCGATCGACACCATGATCCATTCGTTGTCAATCAAATTATCTTTATTTTCTTCGGATGATGAATTATCTCTCTAACATAAATATAATCGTTTTGAGTAATTATATATTGATACATGTATATTTTTAAAAAGTGATCTTTTACATCTACGATAAATTCCATAAATAAAGATCTAAGTGCCTCATAGCCTAATTCCGGTGGATACTTATCGGTATCAATGATTTGAGGCAAATCGAAGAATATTTGCGGGTAAATACCTACTCCCGTCACGGACATAACAAGTGGTACCAGATGAGCTACCTGGAAATGGTAACGATCAAGCCATTTAACAGAAAGCTATTCAAAAGCTTATTGATTTTACCTTCAATCGAAATTCAACGTTGAATGGTCCAAGATAGATCGGTCGATAGTTCAAGGTAATATTTATTGACGATTTAGGTTCGACCTTACCTTCCCGCGATACGATCGTTAATCGATTTAAATCGGATGGTTGTACGATAGTATCATCATTTTCCAATGCGGAAGTAGTTATTATTGTGTAAGTAAAGGCAATGTTACATTCGTTGATTAGGTTGAAATACGTATCGCAAGATTCACAGAAAAGCTATCGTGGAAAGAGAAGAAGAAAAAAAATGGAACAGAAAAAATGAAAAGAGTAAAGAGAAGTTTTCAATTAGATTCAAAGAGCTAATCGATTTACCTGTTGACCTAGATCTATAACGCATCTATCAACTGAATATCTTACAGTATCAGCTTTCGCTTCTACTTGGATCATCTCGGTTGGTCCACAAACGATCTCGCAAACAGCTGTAACATCGACTTCTATACGTTCGAATCCATGAAAGCCAAAGTGTACGTTTTGAGATGTATAGGGAGGTACGATGCCTTCGCTCTGTACTATGTCAAGTATCTGCATGTGAAATTAATTTCATACTGTTTGAAATTGTTCATTGTATTTCGTGTCTATCTATGTATGAATTTAATACATATATACATACATACATATATATATATATATGCGTGTGTATGATGCACGTATGTATGTACGTTACAAAACTTTCACGACAAGTTTCGTTATATTACATACTGACGATGATGAGCTACGCTTAATTAAAAAAGTCATTAATTGTGGTCTTAAAATAAACAAGCTTTCTGAGAGTGACATTTACAAAGATTTTTTTAAGTGAATATCTCTGACAAAAAAGAAAGAGAAAAAGTACCTCATTGATAGGTTCGATGAAACGAGGCTTGAAGCCGATCACTTTTAGAACGTCGATATCGGAATTATCAGTTGTAGGCATGTCGACTATATTCATTAACAACTTCTTTATTTCTTGTAGAATCTCAGATTCCTCGGATTTTGAAGATTTGTCTTGGCTCATCTCGAATTCGGAATCCGTGTAAGTTCTTTGCGTTTCTAGTTCGTTTGATATAGGTGCTGACGAGAAAGGAACCTTGTTTATTTCTTTTTAATCGTAATATAATAAAAAAATAAAATAAAAATTATATTTCATGGAACTCACTGTTCATAGGTGTTATCAAGGACTCCGATGGAGCATCACCAGCACCAACTTGTTGGTTCTGCAAATGATTGTTATTTTGCCATGATTTTAATTCTTGATCTTCAATGGCATTCAAAATTCTCGCTGATTTCTACAAATAATTTAGTCGTTACTAAATAGTAACTAATATTAGTCACTATGTATATTAACTACTACATTATATTACATATTCTATTATATATCACTATACTATATCATTGTATTAGATCGCTGTGCTGTATCATTATAATATGTTATATTATTTATATCATACTAGTTAGAAATAGTTATTAAATTACTTATTTTTCGTTTTATGTGACATATACCAACCTCAATATCACGTATTATATTAATTGTTTCTTTGATCCAAACGAATTTATATATCACAGGAATAGGGCCATTATTCGTTAATTTTAAGATATATTCTTCACTGCAACCTTTTTCACAATACATTTTTATCTCGTGCGAACTCAGTATAAGATTTGGGTAATTCACTGATCCTTTACATTTAATCTTATTCTAAAATAATATATCGATGAACTTTAGGTTTTTTAGTTCGCGAGTAATAATTTTTTCTAGATTCAAATCACCTTTATAGGATGTTCGTCGTACTCGAAGATTAACAAACTATGATAAATCTTCGAATAAAGATTACTGCTTTCCATATCCGGTGCAAATTTTACATAAATTTTTATGGTAGCTTGATTGGTCAACAAAATCTTCATTTTCTCTGTAAACTCTTTCTCTTCGCTTATTATATAGAATGGACGTTTGATCTTAAGATGAACGTTCAAATCCAATCCTGATTTATTCGTTACTATGACCTCGTCTAATAATAAAATATTGTATTATTAAATTATTGTAAACTCGTTAAGCATAACTCGATAAGTATCATGGGGAGGAACGAGGTGGAAGAAAAGAAATAAAATCGAATGGTTCACCTATTTGATGAAATTCGTTTCCATAAGGAGAGATATCGATTTGCATCGTTAACTCCTTTTTGTTAAATACAACATACGGTTCTGTGAACGTGGTCTTGAAAGTACTCAAACCGAATAGCTCTCGTTTACTTTGACCTTGTGCACATCCAAATAAGTACCAATCTTCCATTATTGTTTCATTCCTAATCGTATGATATACATTTAATTTAATAAAAATAACAATAATAAAAGATTTACTATTAATAGCTTACTGATCCCAACATATCTTGCAATGAACGATTTTTGTCTCACTGGGTTTCAAACTGGTAACGACTGGATACAGTCGGAACTTAGAACTGCAGGTATCACAAATAATGATATTCAATGACATATAATTTTTTTTAAACTTGACAGTATACTAACATAATCGATGATACGATTTGTCCTTTCTGCATATGTAGATCTGGCGTATTCGACCACATCAGTTGATATTGTTTCATTCCAAGATTCTTCATGGTGATTGGTATATTCACCATCTGATGACTTTTGTTATTCGACAATGAAAATGATATAGCGATGTAAATTATTTTATAAATTATTTTCTATGATTAAATTGTAACATACCTGAGCAGTAATCCCATGTCGAATATGGGAAATATATTTGGCTGAAAAACAATACTGCAACCAACTCCGACCGCTTTAAGATTGACGGTCGTTATTCTGTTGTTATGTATCATCAATGAAATGTTATCCTCATATTTACCAGGATCATGCAAATAAATTTTTACGTTCAATTCCATCGATTCGTTTTCTTCGAGTTCACCAGTTACTTGATCCACAGACCACGGTGAATCTTTTCTATTCTTCGTGGTAGGTAAACACAAATATCTTTGATCCTATCTATTATTATTTTTAAACGAAACTTCGTACTTACTAAGGAAATTTTAAATTGAGCTGGAATTGGTGAGTCACTGATAACTTTTAACTTCATAATCTTTTCTTGGAGAACTTGGACATCGCCAAAGTCCATTTTAGTTGGTTGCAAGGATATTATAGGTCCTTGACCAGTACAGGATAATTTACAAACGGCTACCGGTAAATTTTGACCGATCGTTAACATGCTAAAGAGAAATATTATCATTGATTAATTTTATACAAAATAAAAAGCTTCAAGATAAAAAGTAATCATACTTGATCACGGTGCTCTGTTTACCAATGGATTTCGTAATAAGAGTCACCTTGATCGTTTTTGATTGATGTGCCTTGATGAAACCTTGATAGGTTGACATGGAATAATAAATTGACGTTTTGTTGTCAGATACCTAAAGTAAACGTAGCCTGTTAAAATTTCTTATTAGAGCAATATGATATATTAAAATATTATCAAATATATCCTTTTCTTTTTTCTACTTACCGATTGTGGTAGAATATAAAAATAACTATCGAGATCGGATTCGTTCTCTACATCGAAGGTCCTTGTATAAGGGAAGTTTATGAAACAAAATCGAATTGATATCTCCGATGGTTTGATCGAAAGCGAAGCTATGCTCCCACCGAATGAGATTGGTAACATCAATGGATCGGATTGGGAGTTCCACATATCGACTCGAAGGAAAGAATGTTTAATTCGAATGATATTTGGATTGTAGATAATCTGTCAAAGTTTTCAAGATCCTATTAGTACGATGTCATGTTTTTCTTTTTTCTTGGAAAATTTATATTCGATTATTCGCTTTACCCGGATTTTCAAGAAACTCCGTTTAGGGACTACACCTTCGTTAGGTTGGATTAAAAATTCCCGTGGATTAGATGGAAAACTTAATTTGGCATCCGAGTTGGCAAAGTCTTCATAAGTTAAAGGTTCTTCTGAACCATCGTTCAATACAGTTATACTGTATTTTACCGGAATGGTGGATAGATTATGAAGACATACTTCCTGTTTGGTATTAAATCCTAAAAACCATCGGACAATCTCAATCCTTCCAATTATTATCAATCGTTTATTATAAATCGTGATATAACCCTGACAAATTGATCGATGTACCAAAAAATCTTACCTAAAGGAATCACACCAAATTCTAAGCATCTCTTATCAAAATGTAACCTAGGATATACAACGCATCCTTTAATATGTAATGAAATAATTTCGAGACTTTCCTTAACAGTGAAATCCACACGTTCCAGAAAGTCACCCTTTCGGTCAGAGGAAAATGATAAATTGAACGATTTGTAGTCTCCTGGTTTGATAATAAGCGATTTAGGATTGACATTAATTATCCCACCGAATTGAGTCTGATTTGGTTTATATATCAGCGTGCCATTTATATGTCCTTTATTCGCAGCAACTATCTGAAGGATCGATTGTCCGGTGTGATTGTCAAAGAACCATTAAAATTGGAAGCTCGATAAGGTTTAACAAAGTTGACCCAGATAGATCTTTCTACCTCGTAATAATATTCGGAATACATGTATATTTTATCCACATCGATCGTGATGACGTTCAAACAGAAGACTGGTCCTTTGCCTATGCCACATAGGCTGTCATTGTAAACATATGCAATGAAAATATTAATGAAGAGAGTCACTCTCAGTTCAAACATGAAAATAGTTTCGGAAGTTTGATTTCTTTACTTCAAAGGTATCCTGTCCTCCCGGCCGGATACTTCCAAATAAGCTGTGCTACAAATTTCGCCAACTTCTAAAGCTTGAAAGAGTATCGTCACGTCTGATGATGAATGTGGCCATATTTCACCTTTCTACACAATAAGATTCAATACTTCATTTATAGAGTCGTTTCCATTTTTACATTTTTCTTTTCTTTTTTCTTCTTTAAGAAATATAATACATGGTATGCCTAAAAGTTTCTAGATCATTTTAAAAATCAATTACTCCGTTTCAAGAGTAATTTTTTTAGGCTAATTATATTTTTCTTTTTCAAATTGTAAAACTACAGACTTAGGAACTTTTTGCATGCCCCGTTATATTTGTATCTTACTATAGGAGTAATCAGAAAATATAAGTTATTGTATTGAAAATTTTCATTCATCAATGAGACTATCTCATCCCTGTAAATTCTTTGGCAGACGAGTTTGTGAATATCAGGAGTGCAAATGTTGTAATATTCCATACTGACAAATCGTACGATTTCTATTTCGTTTATCAGTTTGAATAATTTTTTATATCTGTAATAATATAATGAAACAAAAAAAAATAGACAGTGATATAGGAAGAATATGGAAAGAACGTATTTGGTTCTTACTCTTCTTTTCTTTCATTATCTTTTTTGCTACTTTCGTAACACATCCATTGATATTTAACGATGTAATCGCTTCTATTGTGAATTGTAAGAATTTTACTTCTGGACATGCCTAAATAAGTATTCTCCATTTTGACACTACCTCTGTCTAATCGAATCGTACAATTCGCTGCTGAACTTCGTAATTTCGTTTGAAGAACCTCACCTGTCGAAACATTTCTTGTTAATACATCGTTAAATAAGATAATAGATGTACCAAAATTATAAGTATACCAGTCTCATTCTTGATAAAAAGATTAGCTTCAAATTCTCCGGCATTATCGGATAAGAAATAAATAGTAAATTGAATCGATTCTTCCTCATCGATTAAACCACTTGATGGTTCGATACGAAACCACGAACTAACAAAAATTTATTAATTATTAAATCCTTTCGTCGTTATTTCAATTTCATACTTCTGTCATTTGTTAATATTCCCTGTTGAATTTATTATTACCTGTCAGTGAAGAAAGTAAAAAAACCCGAAGTTGTTCCGATATTGCGTATTAGAATAGTTTTCGACGAAGAAATCTTAACGGCTGTGTTTGGTACTTCGATAGTATCAGGAATGTCCAGAATAGGCCTGGGACCAATTGCTGAAATAATGGAACACTTCGAATTACGTTAAAAAAAAAAAAAAAAACAGATGAATGAATATAATTTTTAGCTAATACCAATTATTGGAACAAAAATAACATCGTCGTCAGCACAGAACATTGCCTGATATTTATAATCTCGTTTTTCTTCCGGCATAAATTTGATATTATAAATCTGGGCTAGTCCTGGTGCTACCATTACATTGTAAGAAGAACCACGTAATTCGATATCGAAGAAAGGGTCCTGTTCGAAGCATGCTTTCAGATTCTTCGAGACCTTATAAAAATATAAACAATCTAATTAATTATATTACAACTTATCATATTATACAATCATTTTTATAATTGATTATATACCTGACCAGAATTACGAATGGTGAGAGTAGCGTTATAAACTTCGCCAGGAAGAAATTGTTGAAATATAATGAGAGCTGGCATTGGTTTGAAAGGATTATTTTCTGGATAATTAAGGATAGATCGAAGATTTTTATCGATATTTGGTTTAATTAGATAAGTCATTCTATCTTCCGTTGTCAATGACATTTGTTTTATATACTCTGATGGAAGTATACTGTTCTGCATATTAAACAAATTTTAGATATTATTTATATATTTATTTAATAATTTCATCTAAGGAAAAATATTTTTCTAACCGTATCTTCATCTTTCTTATTTCTTGATTTATCCATCATAATTGTGAAGATCTTTGATAAGTCAAACGAGAATGATTTCCATTCATTCAATTTTCTTTCTCTTTCCTCCATTTTTAATAATCTCTTTAAATTCAATGCTCGATCTGTTTTATTTTTGATTAATTAGCATAATCGTTTTTGTAATATGTTAACGTATTGATAGTCAGTATGGCTGATAATCGCAACACGTTTCATTTGTTTTGTACTCATTCATATATATATATATATATACATATATACATTTATTATATATATATATACACACACACACATATAGATATTGATCGAAGAGAAATACGAAAATCGTTTGCGAATGATTATGTTTGACAAATTTTTATTTATTACATCGAGGTGGTATGCATACATAACAGGGACTACAGGGAGGTTTCGATGGTTTGAAGCATGGCGGGATTGGACTACATATTGGTGTAGGACAACAATTTGTAGGAAAACATGCTATGGGTCCGCATGGAATCGTACAATCTCTTAAACAAGGCCTGAAACAATTACATTTTTTCATTTATATTTTGCTTTCGTAATATATTTATAAATAAATAAATCACTGACTGGCACATAGGTGGGCATGGTGAACTAGGACAACAGAATGAGATACATGGTGAGCTTGTACAAAGTGGAGGTGGACCGCATGGTGATGGACAAAATGGAATCGACGAGATCGGTGGGCAATCGGGGTTCGGTGGGAAACAACAAATTTTTCTTGGATCTGGTTTAAGCTTGATCTCAGCACGAGGAGGTTCTGTGTAACATATAGGTACGCAACATGGTAAGCATGGACTAGGTGCACAACATGGCATCTGTGACATGCAACAGGGATCGCAGGTTATTCCATTGCAACAGATTCCTGGACATGGACCTCTTGGACAGCCTAATGGTGGACAGGAGACATTGCATATTTCTGGTTCAGGCTTTCTATTAAATGAATTTCATTTGAAACGATTTGACTGATGATCTTGAGTTATTCTCAGATAGACATTGTATTACTCACAGACATTCGATTTCTTTTATGATACATAACATTTCGTCCATGTAATTACGAGTGTTTCCACAAGTGCCCATTTTGAGATAAATCGATGACGTATCATTTACACGGAAATTTAGATTAAAGATCGAACGGTGTATATTTATTTATTTAAATTTAGTTATCTGTCCATTTGGATTTGATGCATTTTCTAATCGAATTGCGTTAGTTTTTTTTTTTTTGAAGCGATTTTGTTGTTTTTACAAGGTGTCATACAAATTCTTCATAACCATAAGTCTAATTATGCGTTGATATAACGATAACTTTTTTTTTTATCCATTTCTTTTGTATTTTATATTTTTCTTTTATATCGACAATGAAACATGTTATGAAATGAAAAATTGTATGAAATGTATGCAAAGTGTATATTTAATTTTGTTAAAATTAAGATCAATTGTTATTTGCGATATATAATTTAATCATCAGAAAGAGTTTCCTTTGGTATATCAAATGTATTTAAATATAAATATTCTGTTTGATTATATCGATTTTATACATGTAATTATAACAAATTATATATTATATAATTAAACCTATAAAATTGTAGAATGCTTTAAAAGGGCTTTATTAAATTTCGAAATAAACAATTAAAGCGTTATAAATCATTTCGAAAACCGATCCGACTCGAATGGAAATAATTAACTACTAATAATATCATCATGTAATAATAATAATAATTTGTTGAATGAGTATATTTATAATCAACGAATCAAATTGATTTATGATACCGGTGTGTAATGACGTCTAAACGCGTAAATAACATATATACATAATTATTATATAATTATGTCTTACGTATAATTATTATCTAATTACATAATATTATATGTGTATGTGTATAATTATTATAATAATTTTATTATATAATCTTCAGAATAATGAAAGGGATAACAAGCAAGTTAAGATTATTCACACACGGGGATTACAGGGTAAACATACAGGCCAAGGTGCTTTTCTTGGAGGACAGGGTGGTGGACAGGGTGGTAAAGGTGGATGACCGAACTCAAGGTATCTCGGTGGACACGGAGGTGGGCAAGGTAATCGAGGTTTACGGATGGCTTGTTCGTAGATACCACAAATTGGTGGGAGAGGTGTGCAAGGTGGTGGACAAGGAAGTGGATGTGGAACACAATATATACTTGGTGGAGGTGGACAAGGTTTTGGTTTACTTATACAAATTTTAGTAATGAATTTACTTCCATCACAAGGACCCCATGGGCCACAAGGTATAGATGAACATGGTGGACTTATGAAAAAAAAAAATTAGATATAATAAAATGTCATTAAAATTATTCCTTATCTTAGATATGATACTTACTTGATATTACACATGTTGATTTTGATAAATTTTTTTTTTATGTTTTATATTTTATGAATTAATATTTCGTTATTGATGTATATAATTTCATAATGATTTCGTCTTTAGGAATGAATATTGTAGTGGTTTTTTATCGAGCTATCGAGAAAATATTATTTCTTTTTTTTTTCTTTCTTTCGTTCTTTTTTTTTTCATTCGATTGTAAACACGAATCGCGATGATATTTGCAAATGATCTATACATAAAACCTCTTACTTGTTTTAAGAGTTATATATATTAACGATATTATTTAAAAAGTATAAGGTAAATAGACAAAAATATATTTTATACGTGTGTATATATATATATATAAATAAATATAGATCTCACAAATAAAAAATAAAACAAATAATAATCTTTTCATTTAGTGGTACATCACGGCTGGTTTTATATATTTATTAGCAGTTAAAGTGTTTTCAGGTATCATTGGTTGGTTTGGTATATAGTCTGGTTTCCTGGCAAGGTACGTGACACCCCCAATAGTTTTGGCTTCTCGAATATCTGGCGAATTGTAGGTTCCATTCAATCTTTGGGATGGGCAAAATGCTGCCATCTTATTCTGTATCTGTCCGTTCTCTCTGGAATACGATAAATCTGCTGTGTCGCCTCCAGGAGAATCGAGATATGCGATATTGGTTGTATTTGGTTTATGTAACGTAGGTACATCGCCCTGTCCGTTGTTACTAATCATATTTTGTTTATTCTGATAGAGATGTTGCATTTGCTGATGATATCCTGGATTATCGGTATCATCGAACTTGTAAGATATTTGTTTGTTCAATGCCGATAATGGATTTTTCTCATTGTAAGGAATTATTTTCTGATAATTTTGTTGTTGCTGGCGATTTAATTGTTGACTTGGATTATGAGGCAGCTGATATTGTATGTTTGGAGCCACCGTCCCATCTTCTCTTTCAGCCATCAAACTGTAACGATTTCGTGGATTGTACTGTTTCTGTTTTGGATATTCATTCACAGCCGTTCCAGTTTCAGATCGTTTTAAATATGTTAACGGTTGGGGAAGCGGATTATTAGGGTTTCTTTTATTTTCTAGACCGTTTGCCGAGACAGCTTTTTGCGGCATCAAATTATTATTATTATCAAAAGGTGGTTTTGATATTAGATTTGGTGTCTCTTCGTTCGGATCTTGCATACCGTTCAGTTTAGTTTGTAGATTCTTTCTGTTAAGATTTGCGAGATACTCAAGACCCTTCTGACTTTCTGGATTATTTAATATCTCAAAAGCTTTCTGGATCGTATCTGGATTTTGCAAGCCGTTATTACGTTTCTGAGGACGGATCACTTCTTTGTATAATCTTAGTTTTAATAAACTCGATGGTTCGGTATTTTTCATATTTAAATCGTTCAGGCTAATAGCTTTCTTGAAAAGATGGGACTCCTCTTCGTTTCGTGATTGATTATGTTGCCACGAAGCTTGTTCTGGTGTTTGATAATATTGTTGTTGATATGGTTGCTGAATTTGTTGTGATTGTTGCCAATGAGTAGGATATTGCGATAGCATCGGATTATTGACATGTTGTTGATATTGTTGCTGCTGTTGATATTGTTGCTGTTGTTGCTGCTGTTGATATTGTTGCTGTTGTTGCTGCTGTTGCTGTTGTTGTTGTTGATATTGTTGCTGTTGTTGATATTGTTGATGTTTTTGCTGTTGTTGATATTGAGGTGAAGCTGATATTGGTTTTACGTGATGGTAAGGCTCCGATGATCCGTATGTGTATTGTGGTATTGCCGTTCCCGTTGGAACTCCCATTTGTTGTTTCCAATTAAAATTTGGCTGTTGCCAGAGTTGATACGCATTTTGTTGAGACTGATTATGACCTTGTGGTAACGATGGCACCATTTCTTGTTTATTCCCATTTTGTTGGAGTTTATTGAAATCCATTGGCTGATTTTCGTTAAATTGCTGTTGTGATGAAATTAAGTTTTCTTCTCGAATTTTGGCGTTTAATTTTTCTAAATCACTGTAAGGAATATGTGGTGGAGTTATATGAGCCATCCATTCAGGTTTCTCATCCATTTGTATCTTCTTACGTATCTCTTGCTTCTTTTTATCAGGAAAATCATCCTCTTGTTGAAATTGTTGAAGATATTCGAGTTGTCTTCGTTGTTCCTTTAATAAATTATGAAACTGTCTTCGCATTAATTCTTCGGATATACCTTGTTGTTTCATAGTCGCTACCAAGAGCTCCTGATCCCGAATCATTTTCGGTGTAAATTTCAAATTCTTTTTTCCAGGATTTGTAGGTTTTTCAGTTGTGACTACTTGCTGAGGGATTTGATTTGGAGGCATTGTATTCTGTTGGAAATGATTTGAAAATTGTTGCCCTGAAATCGTCGGTCGATACATTTGAGATACTTGACCAAGATTTTGATTATAATGATGACCGTGCATAACGTTTTGCGAATTGGTATTGTCAACTAGATTGATGGTGTATGGCCTGATTTGAGATTTTATATTTGGATTATCGACTGACGCTTTATTATTCGGTACTACTTCAGTTTGCTGATTACTTAATTGTTGTCCTTGTTGCATCGATACCATATTGTTTACAGCATTTTTCGTTTGATTTACGCTTGCATCTTGAGGCGAAGTCATCCCATAAGGAAACGACGTTCTTTCCGACAACTGTTGAGGAAGATAATTGTAATAACCTTGATTAGTATGTGTTAGATGTTGGGCTTGCTGTCCTAACATCATTTGAAATTGCTGATTACACGCTCGTTGCTGCATTTGTTGTTGATGAGTTATATTGTTTTGAAGCTGTTGATAAACTTGCTGAGGATGTTCATGCGTTAAGACAGGCGCGGAATTTGCTTGAAAGGATTGGAAATTGTAAAAAGGTGGTACCGACATAGGACGATCGATCTGTTGATTCGTCACGTTAGAATACATTGTTGGATGGGATTGCGTTTGCATCTGTTGTTGTTGCTGTTGTTGCTGTTGTCTCTCTTGCATCACTGCTCGTCTATGTAACATCAAATTTCGCCCACCAACAGGTTGTTTCTCTAGATCAACAACTTGAGGAAGTTCATCGGTTACCCAATTGTTTTCTTTCTGTATGTTCGTAATTTCGCTGGAATTTTTTTGCGACTGTTGATGTTGTAATTGTGTCGCTGGTGTAGACGATCGAGCTACAGGTGTTTGATTATTGCGAACATAAGCTAACGAGGTAGGTGCAGCCACGGTGGTTACGTGCGATTGATTTCCATGCGGTACGTTTGGCCGATGTTTATCTGGATCATGTACCCGATAAGTTGAAGCACCGTTTGATTGTGGAATTGGTTGATGCATCGAATAGTTCGTAGAGATTTGTTGTTGGTACGTATTTTCCGACGCCTATAAAAATAAATCGAAAGAGTCACCTGTTTAGTATCCTATTAATTTTATTACTTAAAAAATATCTTCTCTGTGAGTGATTATTACTATTTACTTGTAACTGATGTTGATGTCCACTATGCATCCCATTAACGTGATCACCGTACTCGTAATTATGACCCGAAGAATCTGGTACGTATGATACGGCCGAACGTTCAGAATTTTGTTGATTGACCATATCCTTTATTGATTTATCATTATACAACGCTGTATTGTTGAACTTGCGAATTTTTTCAGCTGGGAAACTTTTCAATCGTGGCGACGAATTTGAATGTAATTCTTTGGATTTATTCTGAGAATTAAATATTGTTTTCGTAGGAGCAATCCCGTTGTCTCCAGTTGCAAGCATCGTTTTTGATAATTTTGCCTGTAATGGAAGAAAGAGAAAGAGAGAAGGAGAGAAGGAGAAAACGAATAGATCTATGCAATTGATACGTTTCTTCCTAAGTTACATATATGTAATATGTATTTACCATTGTGCGTCGAATTGAATTTGCCTCCGGCGAAGGTGATTTTCCTGATCGAGAACGTTTCATGTGTGGAATCGTTGTGACTCGTGTCTGAATACTAGATATGCTAGGTCGTCGAGTAGCTTCTTTGGCAGCACTATTTCTCTCCACAGAAACTTTCCTATAGGTTCATAATAAAATAGAAGGTTATGTAAAGACGTTTATATAATCCTTAAAAAAAAAGAAAAATAAATTGAAGAAACTAAAAATTATTCCAAAGATATTTTACCTTTTGTTCATGATAGAAAGATTCTTTGGTACCTTGTCAATTTGGTATAAAAATTATTCTTATAAAATCATATTATAAAATAGAAAAAAGAGATTAAGTCGCAGAACAGATTTAGTATTTCTGCCGGGTACGGCATTGGAACAAATGAAGACAATTTATAAGACGACAGAATGGGGTTGTCATGGGCACTTGTAATAAAGCTTCCTTCATTATCTCGAATCCCATTTGTTACAGAAATTATGTGATAGTTTATAAATATAAATGACGGCACGTTTACCTTAATATAATTTTCTTTATACTTCTTATAATTCATAATTACAAATAAGAAATATGAAGGAACGTACATTATATAATACTTTTATTTGCGATTATTTTTCAGTATAAGAAAGATTTCGTAAAAGAATTTTTTTTTTATCCTAATATTACAATAATTTAATAATAACGTTTTATATATCGGATAGAAATACATTTTATTTATTTTATCTACACATCCTATACACTTCTCGTTTTATTTCAATATTATTAAATATTCTTAGGGGGTTAAAGAATATGTTTAGTATTAGATGAATCCGAGAAGAGCTGATACATTTACTCAATACTCTTGAAAATTTTACTAAATAAAGACACATTATAAGTTTTAATCAATTAACTTAAAAATAATTTAGTATTAACTTAATAATAATGCCAAAATTCTTTCTCTAGAGATTCAGTATTGCTTCGACGTAATTTTTTAGTTGGGAGTTGCGTCCTCAATTCATTTGTCGCAAGTTGATTTAATAAAGTCATCTTCGAGACGTCTAATTGGGAAATTGATTAAAATATCTAATCGAGATTATCATTTCATTATTGTCAATGGTCATTTCATTAATTCATGGTTATTGTTCTGTGTGAACATGATTGAATCATCGTTCTATTATCGTGATCGACAAATATTTAGGATTGTAAAACTTTGGTGAGTTTTTCTGTCATATATAAAAAATTAAAATGATCATGATCAATCTGTTGATATGACTCATAAGATTAAAGTATGTTTGGTCTAAAAATCGGTTGAATTCTCAGCAAGGTGGACAAGTCACTGAAAGAGAAAGAATCACAATGAGTAATATTTCATAGCACTTGTTTGTAACATTCAAACATAAGACACGATACTAACGACAAAGTGGTCTGCAAGGTGAGCAAACTGGGGGTGTAGGAGGTGGACACGGCATACAAGGTATGCATTTGGGAGTACAAACGTAAACGCAAGTTGGAGGAGGCGGTGGACAAGGTGAGCAGGGAGGAGGACATGTCACCACCACTTTTGGAGGACAAGGCATAGGACAGCAAGGTGGACAGGGTGGACAAGGTCGTAAGTACACCTGTTAATTAATGATCCATCTGATTATTTCATTGTCTAATTGCTACACAACTAAATTATGATTTAACTTGACAATATCACTTGTAATATAAATTTTGTTTGAAAAAACAAGATATTTTACTATCGAATTTACTCAATGAAATCGCAGTTATGTACACAAAATAGTCATTTTCTATTGTTTATGATAAATGATCTTTGTCATAAATCTTGAAAATAATGAAATTTTATTCCCTTATCTAGTCTAGATCAGTTAGATTTTAATTAACAGCATCGTGCTACAAACCACTGTCTTCGATGGTCTTGCTGGGCAACGAGGCGGACATGGTGGCCTACATTGTATAAGAGGCGCACAAGGTACGCAAGGTAGGCAAGGATAACAAGCTGGTGGACAAGGTGGTATGCAAGAAGGTATTGGACAAGGTGTTGGGCAGCACATAGGTGGACTGCAAATTGCAGAGCAAGATGGACTGGGAGAACACATATTTATAAATATTTTCCATTTCTATCGTATCCTATTACTCCATTAGTAATCTCAATCGAGATATCTTCTTGCGCTATCATGATAAAATAAAATTAAATATAAATAAATTGTTTTTCCAAAGATAGACATTTTATCTGGCATAATATCCAAATTGATAAGAACGTTATCTTATCGATTAAACTATTACGTTCTATCGATCGTACTCTTTATGAAAATGTGATTTCCAGATACAGAAAATATGTATGTATGTACATTTAAAATGACCGAAATTTGAAATATATATATCTATATATATTACGTTATTCCTTACCTTATATACTATTAATTTTGTTTAGTAGGAATTATGGTTAAATCATCGATATCGCAGGTCCATCGATCTTATTTAGATGACGGTACCCGCCCTTCGAAAATATCGGAAGTTATTTAAAATTTTGTTATCGTTGAATAGGAAAATAGAATGATTTTGCGACGAATGTTTATTTTTATATTGCCATGACTACAGCGTGAGTCAGTTGTCATCCTCTTAGAACAGTGATTGTACCTATCTAAAAAATGTTGCACTCGAAAAAAAAGTAAATTATTATATATATATATAAGGTTGTTGAATTATTTATTTTATTTAAATATAGGTATGAAAAAATGCGAATCATTTTTTTAATGACGAACAAATGTCGATGAAAATTTCGAGTATAAAGTTAGATTTGTGACTAATCAAAGAACACAAAATCCTGGTCCATTTGGTGGCTGAGCTGGTATACCCCGCCTGTTCATACGACAAGCGTGCTCTTCGAGGCGTCTCGATGCGTCGGTCAAACTTTCCGCTTGTTCGCTCCACAAACGTTCGGCCGTGGCACTAGCTCGTGGCCAAATTCTTGGATGAACGTTGTTCCTAAAAAAAAAAAAAAAAAAAAAAAAAAAAAAACGAACATACTCATCAATATAAATAAGTGTCCAATACATATGTGGATCGTCAAAAAATGTATTATTTAGTATTCTCGACGAACAAAATTTGCCGTATAAAAATTTTGTTAAATTTCTTTTCTTTGTAATATATTACGAGTAAACAAAAGAAAAATAAAAAGACAAGAAATTATTAACCTGTCCACAAACTCTCCCCACATGCAAGCTTCACCTCCCAACATGACATCTCTCAAGTTGACTTCGGGCGGTGCCGGAAATCCTAAAGGATCGCACGTGTAATACTTTTTCCAATCGCCACCGTTGCTTATGTGATCGAGATACCAACAAGCCGATAGCAAGACCGGATGTCCGGCTTTTGTTGCCCTTTCTAGCTCGTTCTGCCAGCGTCCGGTCCACACGTGCACTACCGTGGTATCGGGAAGATTTACGCCGTTATCGAAAACCTGAAATAACAAACGTCTATTTTCAGAATAATTCTAAGAAGGAAGTTCAATTTTGAAAATAGATCGTGGCATTAGAAATAATTCTACTAACTTCTTGCCATACGATGGAGTTGGCATCCAACGTTCTAGTGATCTCTAATAGTTTGGCAATGTACTCTCCTTCGAGTAACGCGTAATTTTTTGACATATTGTGAGCTTGCATATAAGCTTTTATCTCGGGATTGCTACCCCAACAATCGAATGGTACTTCATCGCCACCGAGATGAACGTACTGATCTGGAAATACTTGGACTATCTCAGAAAAGAGATTTCTCATGAATTCGTAAACCTCTGGTTTTATTGGATTGATCGGTCCAAGTTTACCGTTCGGATTACCAGTAGAGTCTAAGGAAAACAGAAAAGGACAGAAAAAAAAATAAAATATAATTCCCAAGGAAGATTCTTTAATCCGCATGGAAAAAAAAAAATAAAAATCAATCGAACCCACCGTAACATTTCGTGAGAAGTTCAGGATAAGCTAAACCCCAAGCTGCTACGTGTCCAGGTGTATCAAACTCTGGCATAACACGAATCCCACGTAATCTCGCATAATCAACGATTCTTTGTATATCATTGGGCGTGTAAACCATGGTAGAGTGATAAGCACCCTTAGCTGATAAATCTGGGTATCTGGAGCTTTGATAAGGGAAACTATTATCGTCGACTATGTGCCAATGTAAAACGTTTAGCTTGTTGTAGGACATTGCATCCAGAGTAAGAAGTATGTCGGATATTGGTAGATAATGACGAGACGTATCCAAAAGAATACCTCTGTGTCGTAATTTTGGTGTATCCTCGATCGTCTGACATTGTAGCTTCAACTAAAAACTTTCGATCGTTAACTATTTATTCTATATCTAAATATACGTATTAGATCTAATATATACGTATTATTTCAACGTTTTGTTTATAAATAATACAATCATTATCGTCTATTGCATTGGATTTGAAAGAAATCGATAAACGTTTGGTATGTTTAAATAGGTGTCTTTCTCTTATCGATTATTAATTGCTATAGATCAAATAAGAAATTAACTCACGATAGGACCGTCTCCGGATGGTACGAGGATTTGCGAGAAGGTTTCAAGACCTCGAAGTACTCCCCAAACGGAATCAGCTGAGAGACTGGCACTGACTGACATTTCGTTTATTTCAAGAGTGTCTGGAAAAGTCACCGTTCGATCTTATTATCGATTGCTCGAGGAAAAGGAAGAAGGAAAAAAGAAAGAAGAAGAAGATTGCGTCTAATCGTTCTATTTCTCAATTTCTAATCGCAATGACCTCACAATGACGGTTTTGCGAACGGATAAGAAATAGAGATAAGAAACGCAAAGAGGCTGATCAATTTCGTTTTATTGCTCGTCCCCGTTTCGATCTGTTCCACTGACTCGATTACCAACTCGTTCATTATCGCGAATTAGAAAAATTGTTACGTGCGTAGACGTTCTTTGATTACATAGTAACGACATACTTCTTCGATACTTCTTCGTTCTGTATAAAATGCATAGTATATAAAATATGAAGATAATAAAAATAAAATGAAAAAGAAGGAAAAGTGAGCAACGACAAGGAAAAATTATAATTAAACGAATAAATTTACCATTTACTCCGACTAATTTTGAATCGTCAGAAACGATTAGAAAGCGATTGGGATAAGTAGAACAATTTTTTTACAAAGTGAAAGAAAATTCAAAACCTCGTTATCGCGAGATTTATGACTATTTCATAGATGATATGTTCGAATCCTCGAGTTCGTATAATCTTGTATGTAAGTACATATTCGAGCATCGTATGTATTTCGAAACGATTAATAGTATATTAGAAAGTACATCCTAATCGTGGTTAGCGAAAGAGATTAAAATCCAAGGGAACAACCGGTTAATTCGAAGAAAATTTGTCTCGTTTGACGGAATCGACGGAAGATTAAATATATCATTTACGTATAATATTACGTAGTAATAATGTTTTGTATGCATTCAACGAAAATAGATAAAGATATTTACTTTCTTTTTTTTTTTTTTTAAATGTTCGTATCACTCACAACTCTCGTTCATGAACAAATGTGGCCAATGTTCGCCGTTATGTTCGCAAGGGTTCTTCAATTGAATGTCCAAGCTCGTCAGTGTACCCTTGAAGAATGCATCGTTTCGTACAGACGTCCTAGACTGCCCTTCGCCAACGATTCTAGCTATTCGTGCTTCAGTTAAAATTATACCCTTGTATCTCTCGATAGCTTCGTTGATTATATCGCAATTCTCATTTTCCGTCTAAAAAAGAATTATAAATATACGTGATAAATAAAAAAAAAAAAAGAAATAGACACACATTGGATCGAGCGAATCGAGAAAAAAGGGACAATGAAAGTAAATAAAGAAAAGAAAAAACAAAATAGAAAGCGAGGAGAGAGCAATTCAAGTGTATATTTTTAGGACTATTAAAACAAAAGGAAGAAAGGAGAATAAAAAAATCTTAAAAAAGAGTTGAACAAGAAAACAAATCAAAACGAAAGAAACTCACTCGAATTTGAAAGGTCGATGGTCTCAAAAGATAAAATTCCTTTCGAACGATTCTCTGATTCGGCATTGGCCAAATTTCACCCTCGGTCGGTATAACCCATGCACCAGAAAATGAATGCAATTGTATACTCGGAGGTGGTAACGATGCGAACAGATAGATAAATAAGAATGTATTTATTAAATACAAACGGCGCATGTTTGTTTGTTTGGCGATGATCGACGCTTCAGGTAAAACACGTTTGTAGAATAAGAACGATCCGCTGGCAGCGAGCGGTCATCGTCTACTGACGATGATACTACCGAGCTGTGCCAACCGAAGCTCGAATAGAGAGAATGAGAGAGATAGAGAGAGAGAGAGAGAGAGAGAGAGAAAGAGAGAGAGAGAAAGAATCGGTTCGGTGGTCGCGTGTGTACGAACACGAGCAAGGAGAAGAGCGGTGAGCAGAGTGCTAACGACCTTAGCCCGGCACTTAACTTTTATCACTTTGGCCCCACGAGTGCTCACGGTCAAGTGGGACTAAACCAGTCCTTTCTTTCTCTCTCTCTTTCTCTCTTTCTCCTTCTCTCTTTCTCTTTCTTCTATTTTTATATTTGTATTTATTTCTTTTTCGTTCGTTCTAAAGACGCGCAAAGGAAGCCGTGATCCTTAAACTTCTCCTTCGTGAAAATGCGTTCGTTGATCGCCCAGTACGACGACCTGTAATGAAAAAAGGAAAAGGATAAATATGTAGATCTATGTCAAAGAGAGGAAGGGAAGGAGAGAGAGAGAGAGAGAGAGAGAGAGAGAGAGAGAGAAAGAGGAAAGTTTGATCGGACGAAGAAGATAGATAGAAAGAAAATTATTATTTCGACAATCGATTTCGTTCGAAAAAAATCTTCTTTAATTTTTTTCCTCGAATAAATTTTCAAATACGAATATTGTAGGTAAAAAGAAAGTTTTGACGGTATTAATGTATATATATTTTCTACGAAACTACGAACATTACGATTACTCGAGAATTAATCGTGAAGAAAAATGTGGTAACGTTTGTACATTGCGGCATCCTACCTATTAGTTTTATTTAATTGTATCTTATTTATTAGAAGAGGAATATTCTTGCAATTAGTGTAGAAATAAAGTCGATGTATCTTGAGATAATACATATCTACGTATAGCTATTTCGATATATATATATATTTTTCTTTTCTTTTTAATTATGAGAAATTATACCTTTAACGTTGCTTCGAAAGAAACAATCGTTCGTTGATTAATCGTTCAAAGAAATAACATCATAAATATATTAACGAGTATAATGGATAATAAAATTTTTTTCTCATTTATATTAACTTCCACGGATTGTTCATAACCTGTAAATATTAACAAAGCTTAATTAAACGCTTTTTGCCGATCATTCGGTCTTGTAAGTAAAATTTATAACATTCACTATTAGTGGCACAATAAAAAATAAATAATAATAAAATTTGTAATAATAAAATTTGTAAAAAAAAATCCAATAAACGAAATGAGTAATTTAAAGAATTTTTAGAATATATATACACACACACACAAACATATACATATATTGCATGTAACCTACATATAAATAAATAATTCATGCCGTCAATACGATTCGAAAGTACGTAGTTCCGACTTGATTTAACTAATAACAGATTCGACTTCTTATTATATATTTTTTCTTCGTATTTATCACATGTTGTAAAAGAGTAATTTGAAATCGATGGTAGAATAATCAAGCGTAAAGTTCAATGAAGCACTTCAGATAATAGGTCATCTTTGTCAACTCTTCGTTAATATTTATGTTTGTATGTATAGATGAAAGAATAGATTGCTCTCAATTTTCGCAAAGTTGTCGGGCCACTTAAAGAGTGATATCCATGCATTCATTAAAAATCAGAAAAAATTATTACACGAGCGATATATCGATACTATGATTGTTAATAACTTCGTCTATAACGATGATTTTCTTTTCTTGTCAAAGTTTATACTAATACCAACTATTAATGATATTAATAATAATAATTACTACTGTTATTAGAAAATTCAGCGGAGTTACTGTTCTTATATTTATATCATTTTATTAATGATTCAAATTGATAGTAAATTAATTCATTTCAAGTGGAAGTTTATTTAGAAAGGGAAGAACGATATTCGTAAAATTTATAAAATTCTGTATACAGTAAAATGCAGTTAAATGATCGTAAAAAAATTTTTTAGTAGAAAGAAATATGGTCGCGTTGAATAATACGTTCTTTTTTTTTTTAACGCAAGGACGTATTGCAAACAAAATCGAAAATAATACAAAAATAATTTCCGAAAAGTACGAAACAACGATAAGCACCATATAATGATCGTTAATTATCTATACTAACTATTATGTAACTAATAATCAGTGATAAAACGATGGTAAAAAAAAGAAGGAAAGGAAAAAGAAAAAAATATGAATAGAAATAAAAAAAAAAAAATAGAAAAATAAAAAAAGGAAAAAAAACGAGATGGCAGGAAATTACAGAGCATGTCGTTGGACAATTAAACGAGACAAGATCAACGAACACAGCGAAAGATATGTCGAGACGGCGTGTTATCCAAAGGAGACGCCTCCGATCGTAAAATACGAGTTTGCGCATTTCCCTCCTGTTATAAGAGAGGACCGCGAGGTGAATTACACGTGCTGAAACGAATGCGACGAGCTTGAATATCGTATTAACCTGTATACAAGTACATGTGGGCTCCGTGATAGTATGAGTTGATCGTAGAGAAAGAGAGAGAGAGAGGGAGAGAGAGAGAGAGGGAGAGAGAGGGAGAGGGAGGGAGAGAGAGAGAGAGAGAGAGAGAGAGAAAGTGGGGGAAGGAGAGAAAGAGGATAAGAGGCATCACGATGGACGAACCCAGATTTATGTTAATGGATCGTTGGAAGATGAACGACCCCGCACGTTGATTGGACGACATCATAAATTTCTATTGAAAAAGATGTACTTGATGTAAAATGGTATATATATATGTGTGTGTGTGTATATATATATGTCTATGGAATGATAAGAAATTATAATGTCCGATCAATCCGAATAATTTGTTATCAATAATTTGTAAAATGTCGATTTGTTTATTTGTTATTATTTTCAATCGATTAATTTAAATATTTTTTAAAAATATTTTTTTAAATATTTCTTTTTTCCTTTTTTTTTTGCTTAAACAAAGAATAAATTTCTATATTAATAGTTTCTCTGAGTGACAATCGTCGTTCGTTGATAAAACACTATTTCTTTTCGTATAATCGAACACGTGCGTGTTACGACACTCGTTCACGTGTTGGAAATTGTATAATAAGTACGTAGATACATATACCGGCTAGGCCGCATGATTCACGTAACAGTTCATTCTTAGATCTTAGGGACGATGATAATTGATAGGAATCACACATATATACATTCACATGCAAACACACACATAGTTGAAGTCTAATATTAAAATAATTGTATAAGTGTATCGTATTTAACGATATATCGGGAAATTATTAACTTTTTATTTTTTTTATCACTATCACTATTATTATTATTATTATTATTATTATTATTATTATTATTATTATTATTATTATTATTATTATTATTGTATATAATTTATATTAGAGAAAATATATATTTTTTATGCGTGTCTTTCTCTCTTTCTCTCTCACGAGCGAGACTAGAAATAATAACGACAGAGAGGATCGTCGACGATCGTACGGCACTGCTCGGTGAATCGTAGCTTCATTGATTGCGACGACGTACGTTGGGTGGACGGTCGTTAGGGGCGAAGGGAGGTTAGATTCGAACTGGAACGTGCATTCAGTGCTGGCTATTACTCTTAAAATGCCCCGACCATTTATCGATGTAATAAAAAGATAATTATTAACATCATATGTAAATACTATTTTTAACTTAATCAAATTATCCGATATTTCCTTTTTCCATTTCTAATTTTATACAGACGATAACACAGTAATCTTTAAACGCCCATAAAGACCAGTCTCCGGTTTGTCTAAAACGGGATTCATTTTGTAAAAAATTGCCGACAAATATTAAATTTCTTTCTCATTAAAACTCAATATTTATATTAAACGCTAATATAAAATATTCAACATTTTAAAAATCCCGCCGAACGGACGCGGAACACCGTCATCGACGCGCCAAAAGAAAGCAAACCCCATTCTTAAAACTCCCAGATATAAACCCCCGATCCTATTGATCAGATATCAATGAGTTGGAAAATTGAAAGGAAAAGAAAGACAGAAAAAAATCAAAATCAAAGAGAAAAAAAAAGAGAGAGGACGAAAAAAAAGAAAAGGAAAAATTTGGAAGAAAAAAAAATTTCCATTAAAATTTGATAAAGATCGTTTCTGGGCATTTCAGTATCAACGCGCTTGCGGGGGCGTTTGCGCGCCGGGAAGAGCTCCACGCGCAAGACTTTGAAGAGGGTGGGGCGCGAGTCGATGAGAGAGAATCAGGATGGAAAGGAGGAGTAGAGAGAGAGGGGTTTGTTGAAGGAGAAAAGAAGAGATGGAGTAAAAGAGGGGCAGGGGGATGAGGACTAGGGGTGGGCAAGGGGGGTTGTGTAGAGTAAAGGCTTAGAGAGTAGAGAATCGAGCGGGCAATAAGCGTCTACGTCGTCGTAGTCGTCGTCGTCGATGACGTTGGTGACGTGATGGTGGCGCTGGCGTCGTGATACGAAATGATGATGGCGTAGTACTAGTAGTAGTAGTAGTAGCAGTAGTAGAATAGTAGTAGTAGTAGTAGTGGTGTGGTGGTGGTGGTTATGATCGTGATGCTCGTAGTAGTACCGAGCGTGTGTAGTAGCAAGTTTTAAGGGCGGGAATGGTGGGTAGTGGAGGTGGTGGTGGTGGTGGTGGTGGTGGTGATAGTAGTGAGGGTTTTAGTGGTGGGGAGAGGGTGGTCTTTGCCTGGCGTCGTTTTCCTTCGGTGTGGCTGCCTCGGCATTAGAGTACAGTGTCAGTGCGCGCGGATCCGTCGTGGGCCGTGAATCTCTTCTCTCTTCGGCATCTCTCTCTCCGTGACGCACGAGAGAGGACGCGCGCCGGCGAGGGAGAGAGAGAGAAAGAGAGATAGGGACGTGAGAGCGAGTGAGCGCGCGCGCGCACTGAAAGGGAGAGAGAGAGAAAGAAAGAGAAAGATAGGGTGTCAAGAGAGAAAAGAAAGAGGGAGAGAGAGAGAAAGAGAGAGAGAGAGAGAGAGAGAGAGAGAGAGAGAGAGAGAGAGAGACGTGTTAACGTTCTATGCTCGGGTGTGCGTATGTTTGTGGGTGTGTTTGTTTGTTGCGTGTTTAGCTAAGGGAGTGTGCGCGCGCGCGGTGCCGCTAGTGGTGCTACCGGTAAAAATTGGCACCGCTAGTACTGGTGAAGAAGAAGAAAAAGAAGAAGAAAAAGAAGAAGAAGAAGTAGAAGTAGAGGAAGAAGAAGGAGGCGGTGGATGGCGGTGGCGGTGGTGATGGTTGGTGATAGTAGTGATGGTGGAGGACGATCGTGAATCGATGGTGTTGGTGATAGTGATGGTACCGGTTGAATTGATAACTTCTTTTCTTGGTCGTTCTTCTAACCTTAAATAGTATTAGAGAGAGAAAGAGAAAGAGAAAAAGAAAGAAAGAAAGAAAGAAAGAAAAGATAAAGAGAGAAAAAGTCGTCCCGGATACCACGAATCGCGAGACGAAGACGAAGACGAGGACGAAGACGACGACGACGACGACGACGACGACGACGACGACGACGACGACGACGACGACGACGACGGAAACCGGAAGAGTCGCGAGAGGATGAGATCGATAAGGAGGAGGGAGCTTACGTGCGAGTTACGTGAAACGGTCGCGTAGAAGAGCGCGTACGTAGCTTTGATAGTACGGAGTACTGTGCTCGGCACCCTCCATCAATCGCGTTCGGAGTACCGTCATCCTCACCTCGTCCGGTGCGCGTCGCGAGGACGAGGGAGAGAGAGAGAGAGAGAGAGAGAGGTGGAAGAGAGGGTAAATAGGGTAAATAGAGGAGAAGGTTGGGAAGAGGCTGAGGAAGAGGCTGCGAGATAGAGAGAGAGAGAGAGAGAGAGAGAGAGAGAGAGAGAGAGAGAGAGAGAGAGAGAGAGAGAGAAATTTCGGATAAAACGTGAAGTAATAGTGAATATTCAACATCCTTGTCTTTCTCTCTCTCCCCCTCGATCTCGGGCTCCGCTCGATGGGGTTCGTCGCCGAAAGAAGGTCAAAGATCGATCGCCGACGAAGAAGGGTCGTGACCTCACGCGTACGTACTGACCCACGCGCGTAGTACGTTACGAGCCGGAGGAGGTGGAGTTAGAGGTGGAGGTGGTGGTCCGTTATAAAAGAGAGAAAGATTGGAGATGAGACAATGGATCGGTACATTCCGATGATGGGCCTTATTACGATAAAAGAATATAATAGGAAGAGAGATAAGAGTACTCGGTGATTTGCTACGATTCTTAACATCGATGATCCTAGTTCGTGGACGTATACCTTCGCGTAGAGTAGACCTCACCTTCGAACGGACGAAAGATCCCGGGATCGGACGAGTAAGAAAAGAAGTGAAAGAGAATCGAAGGGGATCAGTTTTTGGGGGTGTTAGGAGCACACGTGCTCGCCGACGGTGTAGAACTTCGTGAGAAAGAGTGAGAATGGGGCGAAGGGAGGCTCGTTAGCAATCTACGGCTGGCATAGGAACGATGAAGAGGAAGCAAAGCTGAGAGAAAGACGAAGAAGAAGAAGAGGAAAAAGAAAAAAAAGAGGACGGTGGAGAAGAGAGAAGCTGCTGTTGGTGCTTCGTGAACAAGCCAGACGGATCGTTATTTATGAGGATGCGTGCGAAAGTGTAAGGGCGCGACGGTGTGACTGAAAGTGCTCGATCGGAAGGGAGGCTAAAAGGAAGAGGAGAGAGAAGAAGAAAAAATAAGAAAAAAGAAGAAGAAGAAGAAGAAGAAGAAGAAAGAAAACGAAAAAGAAGAAGTGGGGATAGGGTGATCGTAGAGAGTCGGTCAAAGGACTAGGCCGACTGTCACAAACTCCTGGTCTGTGGAAAGAGAAGGAGAAAAGTAGAGAAGGGTAGAGGAGAGAAGAGAGGAGAGAGAGCGAGAGAGAGAGAGAGAGAGAGAGAGGAGAGGGAGTATATTCCGGTGTGGTAGGGGCTTGAGAAAAGAGAAAAGGGGGTGGTCGCGAGATGTCTCGCGATCCTTATTCGAGCGGCAGCGGCGTGGTAGGTCCGGGAGGCGGCACCCGCTCACCGCGAAGCGGTCGTCGAGTCGGCGAACTACCGACCGTCGACCGTAGCCCCTCGAGGAGTTACGCGAGCGGTCGCGGAAGTCCTCTAGGACGAAAGAGGAGCACGCGTAGCGGGAACAACTCGCCCGAGCACCTCGGATACGGCAGCTACCATCACCATCAGCTGGGAAGCCCGTACTACTCTCGCGACGAGGACCTCGCCAGTCCCGTCATGCTCGAGGAGAGGGGCAGGAGTATGTCGACAGGGGGCGGGGGTAGCAGCGGACATCACAGATCCAGAAGCGCCTCGAGACCCGCCATGTCCAGCTCGGCGGGCATGTCGACGAGGTACACCAGCCTCGATCGTGCTTCGGCCGGTATTCTCGATCATGATCGAGAGTTCGTACCGATTCGGGAACCGCGTGAACGTAGCCGTGATCGGGGCCTATATCTCGAGGATGAAATTTATGGATCAAGATCGGCGAGGCAAAGTCCAAATCCCCACATGCTGCGGGAAAGCGGTGGTTATATCGGCGAGCTTCAACATCAGAACAACGATCTACAAAGGGAACTGGGTAATCTCAAGAAAGAACTCGAGCTGACGAATCAAAAGCTCGGTAGCTCGATGCACAGTATCAAGACGTTTTGGAGTCCGGAACTGAAGAAGGAACGAGCCCTTAGGAAGGAAGAGAGCACCAAGTATAGCCTCATCAACGAGCAGCTCAAGCTACTCAACTCGGAGAATCAGGTCAGTTGGACGTTGAATGCTGCTGCTATTGCTCCTGTTACTGCTACCGCTGCTGCTGCTGCTGTTATCGCTGCTGTTGCTGCTCCTGTTGTTGCCGTTGCTGCTGTCGCTGCTGTTATTGTTACTGTCACTGTTATCGTTGCCGCTACTGCTATTTCCGTTATTGCCGTTATTATCGTTGCCGATGATATCGCTCTTAGTGCTGCTCCTCGTTTAATCTCTAACAGGGTGCCTTATGCGTGCTACTTTATATATTTTTTTCCTCTCTTTTCCTGCTTTCTATTTTCAGAAAATTATTCTGACCTTTCGATGAATCAAATACGATCGATTCTAATACCCAAGCTTTTATTTTCCTTTTACCTTTTTCTTTCTTTTTTTTTCTCTTTATCGGTCGAGAACGTCGAGATCCACTTAAAGGTTTTCCTACAAAACCAGGCGCTTGTGTTTCGTAATGACTCGTGGAATCGTGTGTAGGTGCGCGGACGAGTCGAACGTCTGCGCGAAACAATGGCTACATTCCTATGTGCTTTCCTCTTTCTTGTGCTTTTAATCGAGAAAAACTCTTTAATCACGATGTCTCTGTTCGCCCTTTCACTTTTTCGTCATACACTCCTATACTAACTTTCGTTGAACGTGCTATCCCCTTTTAGGACATCATCCGTCAGAATCGACGATGCCTCGTGACGCACGCTTTATTGATTGTCCAAAAAATTGTCCCGCTTTGGATGGGGGAGCCACCTCCATCTACGTGATTTCCTACGAGCTTTACGATCAATTTTCCTAACAAAAGCACTATTAAACGAAATGCAACCCCCCGTCGTCCTTTGAATTTATCCTTGACCAAAGAGGCTACGTATTGAAACGATACGTGTCATTCGAATTTGTCGGATAATTTTCTTTCTAATCTCTTTTGGAAAATTATTTAGTAAAATCATAAAACAAGCAGATGCACACCTGTTGAATTATTAATATACATATATATGTATATATATACACATACATATATACAAATATATATATATATATTACATATAATATTATAAACTTTGATCGATCGAAACGATTTGAAAAAACTGATTTTATTTTGGATTTATCGTTTACCTATTTTATATCCGATTAGATTGTTTCATTAAGCGAAGAGTCTCTTGAATCGGAAGATCGATAGCTTTGAAATCGTGTCGTTTTTCTCATGGTGTCAATAAAAATCGATATTTTATTTGTTTTTATTTTCTCTTCTCTTGTCTCTTTTGTTTGCTTTCTATTTTTTTTTTCTTATAGAATAATAACATATAGTTCAATGGTAAAACAGAAAAAAGAAGAGTCCCAATGTGTGTTGAGGATCCCGCTGAGCGAATATCGTAGAAATCTATTCCGGTGTGACGGAGTCAATCGGACGTGTTCTCAGCATGGTATTGCTACTTATGATTCGACGAGAGTTTATATGTGTGCATGTCCGCACGGTTTCTATTATCGGTGGTCCAGAGCTCGATGGTGAACGTGAGTCATTGCTCCTAAGAGCAAGAAGAATCCGAAAGATTGAGATTCTCTGGCCGTATGCCCACGTTTATTTCCTCTACGTCGACCCGTCTCTGAACCTTTCTAATTTTCACGTATATAGGAGAACCAACGGTGTATATAGATACGTTTACTTATACATATATGTATATATGTATGTATATAGGTGTGTATGTATGTGTACGTGTGTGTGTGTGTGTGTGTGTGTGAGTGCGTGTGTCGCATATGGTCTATTGTTCTTTGCTTTCGCAGTATAACTCGTCTTGAGAGTTGTCTCGAAACTCGAAAAGATTTATCCCGTTCGTTCGTAGGTAGAACAATACCTCGTTGAAAGTCATCTATAGACTGATTTATTAAGATGAACACGATAACGTGATTAACTAGTATCGAACTTAGAATAAAATTTAAACGAAATCGTGGATAATCGTGATATAGTAGATAGTATCATATATGTACATATAAGGTTAATTTAAAAATAGGTGCTTACGTTTTTCTTCATCCCTTTTTCTTCTCAAATTTAAAACTTTCGCTTTAAGAATGAAATTTATACGATAAAGAAAAGGGAACATGTAACAGAAGATTGTGAATCTTTTTAAATTAGTTATATATATATATATTACAATTAGGATAGTTATTAGGATATTGTTTTATATAGTATTTTGAATAATGAACAATTCCGAGGAAGTATATTATGAGAATTAGAAGAATGCTTCGATTTCAGGTTGCTTTTCGATAAAACATTATTCTACTTCCTCCCTTTTTACTCCAGCTAAAGGTAAATGCAAAGAAACGAATTATTCAAAGGATATCTCTCTCTTTCTCTCTCTCTCTCTCTCTCTCTCTGTCTCTCCCTTTCTCTCCCTCTCTTTATCGACATTCAAAGTGCAAGTGGTATCTTCGATCGATCGATAGTCGACGATGGAGGCTTCTTGCGAGCTCTCATCCATTAATATCGAAGAACTTTGGTGCTTGGGTTCTTTGCAAGAAAATACATTAGAGCGATGATAGGAACGTAGGTATTCCTAGTATCGTAAGAAAAATAGAGGGAGAGAGAGAGAGAGAGAGAGAGAGAGAGAGAGAGAGAGAGAGAGAGAGAGAGAGAGAGAGAGAGAGAATGAGTACACTAGAGTGAGGAAAAGAAAAGGAAATAAAAAGAAAAGAAAAGAAAATAAGAAGAATAATCGAGAAAATAAAAATGAGTGAGAGAAGGGACGCTTGGAAAATTAATCTTCCTTCTCTGTTGGGTCACGTATGCTACTTGTGCTATGTGAGCCTTGAAATTGGCATAACCCGAAAGTGGGTCGTAAAAATGCCTTCGCTTTGCAATGCGAAACATGATTTTCTCACTCACTTTTTATCGTTGCGCTTCATGATTGGAATAATACGAAAAAGGCTTGGAAGAATTCTCGACTGGTAAACTTCGATTATCCGTTCGATTTTAATCCTCTTTTGGGGCTTAGAAAATCGTTTAAAAAAGTTTGATTCTCGTCAGATATATATATATATATATACACATACATACACACACGTACTATACGTACATTTTTGTTTCCGTTGGGACGGAATGGCCAACGAAAGTTTTTTTTATGAAGAAAAACATTTTATGGGTCATAGCATTGGAAGTTAGAGCTCGTGAAATAAATGTACAAGTTCTCTTATCTAAAATAATTGCATGCCTTAAATATGCCTGCTCTCTCTTTCTCTTCTTTTTCTCTCTCTCTCTTTCTCTCTCTCTCTCTCTCTCTCTCTTTCTTTCTCTCTCTCTTTCTCACTCCAATTTTACTCGTTTATTCGATTTATCAATCCGTAACAAATTTAGCTTAGAAGAGGTACGAAAATAGTGAAGTAATTGCTTATTTAATTTTCATCAATTTTATATACTCCTTCCTCTTCTTTTTTTTAATCTCCTATCACACCAAATATTTACTTACTTATTGAAATTTCATTTTCATTTAAAATTCATTTCAAAATAACTGTTTCGACTATAAATTTCACTTCATTATATTTATATGATAATGAGGTCTCATCTGTTTCTCTTTTCACTATCTTTTTCCTTCTTCTTTATAACGAGAAGGATTAAAAAAAAATTAATTTTTATTCACCGCAATTTAATTAAATTTCTCATAATAATCGTTCCGATTATATAAATTGCAAATTTCTTTTTCTCGAAAAACAAAAAAAGAAACCGTATTTATCGCAAATTAAATTATTTCTTTTTTTTTAGTTTTTCAAAACAATCGTCCTCGATCATATAAGTTTCATATTTTTAAATATATAAAAGAGAATATTGAAATTTCATGCGTTCTCTTTTATTTCGTTTTCTCTTTTTCTTTTCCTTTTTCTATTTTAACAAAAGGTGATAATAACAATTGAACTCGTTTTAAAGCTAGACTCATTGTAATATTATCGGTTCGACTTTTGCGTCGAATGTCTGAAGAGTCGGAAAGTTCGTAGCCATCTGTTGTTTGCCTTTTTCTTTTGGGTTCATCGACGGGATTACTTTCTCAGGATCCAAATCCGTTCTTTATAAAAGAGTATATGAGTATATCCCATATGCAACGAGACAGACCCAGCAAAATTCAAACAGCTTGCATCCGTACCGTGTGAAATCGTTATGCGAGACGAAGACGGTCGTTGATTCGTCTAGCAGCTGCACTTTCAGGGCCGTGTTCTCTTTCTTTCTCCCTCTTTTTCTTTCTTTTTCTCTGATCTTCTTTCTTTTTCTCTCTTTCTCTGCTTCGTTGAAAGGTTTATTAAAATGTACGACGAGTCGAGTCTTCATGTTTTATTGAACTGTCTCGTATTATCGATCGACGTCTTCTTGCCGTCTCTCATTGGATTATTTTATCAAAAGTTAATATCAAACGTGACGTTGTATTTTTACAAATTTATTAACGAAAACAATTTTTTCTTTCGTTCAACATCACGTTTATCGATCAATTAAAACGTTCAGGTTTCAATCGTTCATATAAAAATATCTATTTAAAAATTTTGTTCACATTTTTTTCTCCAAATACGATGACTTCTTTATTAAATTAGATCGGCTAATAAGCGACGTCGTATCATTTTATATATAAATTAATAACACATTTGATATTCTTGAAAGATTCTTGATATTCTTTGTCTAAATAAAAGTAATACTATTTACTAGTATATATATATATATATTTCTTTTTTTTAATTTGAACAAATATTTGGTAACCTATATTTAAATAAATATAACATTGTAGTATATTCTTCTTTTTTTAATTGGAAATTTTCAGCATTTCATATAAAAATAAATAACACCGTAGAGTATTTTCTGTCGAAAATTTTTAGTATATCGTATCTAAATAAATAACACTGCAGAAAATATTTTGTTTATCGAAATACTTCTTTAATATCTTACAGTACGTTTAAATAAATAACATATTTTTTATATTGAAAAATATTTTTTATATTGAAAATTCCAGCAGTACTCGGTCAATCTAATATATTTACATATATATCTATATGCCTGATTCGAAATAAAAATGTTTTATAAATGAGTATAGCAGCCTTGCATCGTCAGCGTCTTTCTTCTTACACATTTGCTTTCTTAAATCGAGTCAAAGAGGAGACTCATTGATTCACCCTCTTCTTCTCTCTCTCTCTCTCTCTCTTTCTCTCTCTGTCTCTCTTTCTCTCTTTTCTTCTTTTTCTTCTTTTCTCGTAGATACTACAACAGAAGAAATTAACTTAAGCAGACATCTTCCCGTTAATTGGCAACCTTAAACTTTTACAATAAGTCCCTTTATTCTTTTTTTTTCTTTTCTTATCTTTCTTTCTTTCTTTTTTTTCTTTTTTTTTTAAACGTCTCCACGAATGTAATTACAGAAACGAAATTAACATAAAACTTCTAATTATCCCATTCGTTAAAGTATACAATGTTTATTGGGAAACGAGTTGGTAGATTTTAAACGTGATTATAGGGAGTATGCTTAGGAAAAAGTAGTTACGAGAAATGTAGGAAGATGAGGATTTTAATTATTTGCTTCTTGCTGTTGCCGAGCCAATGAAATGTCAGAAGTCGCTCACAGCTGTTCCGTCGTTCAGAGATAAGGAATCGTCTGTCATGTCGCATAGCATATTCTCGAATATATGTATTTCATATTATATACGTACATGCATATAATGTAATGTATATAATGTATATAATCTATAAAATATATATTTTATATATATATATTTACATAAATATATATATATATATATTTTATATCTGCATGTATTTTATATATACATATATATTAACTTCTTGTACAGACTATGTAATAGATATATACCTTACATATCGATCTAGCGATAATATTGTTACGCGTCTAGTACTACCTATTTCTTCGGGTTTCTTACTCGATAAAAATAAGAAACAGAAAAAGAAAACATTGTCATTAATAATAAAATGCAAAAGTCGTATGGATATTTCACTTTAATTTCTTTTTCTTTCTTTTTACTTCTTAAGTCGGTTACGAGAAAAACCGTGGACAATCTTT
Source organism: Vespula vulgaris (assembly GCF_905475345.1). Taxonomy (NCBI): domain Eukaryota; kingdom Metazoa; phylum Arthropoda; class Insecta; order Hymenoptera; family Vespidae; genus Vespula; species Vespula vulgaris. The sequence continues at coordinate 2,076,649 of NC_066591.1, read as the reverse complement.
TTTATAAAAATTTTTGTGATTATTAAATAAAAAAATTTATTGTCTGAAATATTTTTTTATTATTAAAATCGTCGATTCTAAAATAATCAATTTATAGAAATATTTATTAAAAGAAATTACAACAATTATAATATCGAATAATTTATATTAATTATTCTCCAAATATATATATATATATGTATATATGAATATGTACAATGTCTTTATACTTCTAAAAAGATTAAAGTTTTTATGAAGAAATAAAAAGAAAGAAATGTAGAAACAACGATTTGCTTCGGTAATCTGAATAGGTAAATTACTAAATTTAAAGGTCGATAAGAATAAAGTAAGGAAGGTAAAGTGTTTCGAATCGAGAAGAACAATGCGGTCATGATAGGTATGGCGTATGTAACTACATACATGGCGTAGGGTCTCGCTAATCCGCCTCGTTAGATTTAGGCCGATCGATATAGACGGATATCGTGCTCTTATACGACACGTACGACATTCTTGTTCATATACTTGTGTTCGTGTATACACTTATATATACCTCTTTTACTCTCTCTCTTTCTTTCTCCCCATATATATATATATATATATATATATATATATATACATACATATATATAGGTACCTATATAGATACCGTGCATATTAGTAGAGTTCTTGTGACTCGTATTCAGCGTTTTCCAAGAGTTCTCCTTTTTCCTTGGATGAAAATTTCACAGTAATACAATACTATAATCGTTCAGAAATATAAATTAACGATCATAAAATTATTTTCGTATGATTTATTTCAACTTTAATTCTTTAGTTCATATTTTCATGTAACTTTGAATACGTTTGTTTGTTAATATTAATATATATATATATATATATATATATATATATATATATATTATATGATTGTAATCGTTCTACGAGTAAAAACTTATTGAATATTACAGGAAATTGCATGAATTTGTAATACAAAATTCATATTCCGTTTGTAATAGCTATTTGTAATTGTTACGATATGTTTTACATTTCGAGAGAGAAGATCTCATTTACCGACACAAAGCATCGTGAAATTTCGATAAATAATAATGACAGACTAAAGAACAAGCTTTCCATGTTAGCAACTAATGCGATTAATAATTCGGTTTGATAGTCCGACAGGAGAGAAGCCGATCGTTTCGATTAAACGAACAGATAGGCAGCCGTACATTTCTTTCTACATAATTTCTATCAAATTCGATTAAATAATTTTTCTCGATTATACATCTGTTTTATTATTGGATCTTAATCGTATTTTTTTCCTTTTTCATTTTTTTTCTTTTGTTTTTTTTTGAAGACAAATTTCTTTTGAAAGACAAAACAGAAAAAAAGAGAAAGACTAATTTTTGATTCAATTTTCCTATATATCTTCGAGTAAAGATAAAGGAACATATAATTTCTTTATCTCATTCAAGTCATCTTAAATTTCAATCCGAGATACCTAATTTTCTTTGAAGATGTTCATTGGCACGATTTAACCGAACAACGTGGACCCACCATAAGCCACAATTTGTATGATACTGTACGTGCGTATATACGTACTTATATATATACGTATAGAAACTACTAGACCGCCTAATGAGGAAATGACGTTTCGTAGTGTTTGTACACACGAAGACACCGCGATGCCATTGGCATGCAACTCGTACATACATAGATATAATACATATATATGAAGACACCGTGATGCCGTCGGCATGCAAGGACGTAACCGAGCTAGTCGTTAGCCCGAGACATTCGCGTTCCAAATCTATCTATGTACTTACATATATATGTATATAACCGAGATTATTATTGCATCGGATGAATGCTTCTCTGGCAACGCCAATATCAAACATCGAAGATATTTTTCATCGTTATAATTTAATATTAATATTTGTATTATAATCTTAAAATAATGAAATCAATCGAGACGTATATTAATTTACGTAGCTATATCAGTTTAATATCGTAAAATAAGAGATTTAAAAAAAAAGAAAAAAAAGAACTAAAGAATATAATACGTACAGGTATTAATCAGATTTTCGATAGATTACAAGGTGGAACGAATGTTTCTAAGCGATATTCGATATCGATTACTCTTTTTTCGAGACTTTTTATACCGAATTGATATTTGTTTTTTTCTATTTTCTTTTTTCAGAGATTTTCTCTTTAGATCGTCAAACTACCAAGCATAACTTGTAAAGCTACGAGCTTAGACCATATAGAACAATTGATTTTTAAAATCACTTTGGAACTTTTGATTCATTAATATTAATTTATTTATGAAATATTGATGAAACTCTTTCGTTCTTGTTTGGGTTCACTTGTTTTCTTTTTTTTTTTTTTCTTCTTTTCTCTTTCTCGATCGATCATTTTATACTTTTTTTTTTAGTGATTCAATTGATTTATTATTTATTGAAAAGGAAAATGTATGGGTACATCGATTTTAAAAGGTATCGATTGTTCTTCTGCATTTGAAATAACATCGAAACGATGTTTTAATCAAAGTTTTTTAAATAATTCATTAAAAAAGACGCGCCCGGAAGACGTTTCGAATGGTAACTCTAATAGAATCTGTCGCCACCTGTTGGTATTTAAAGGAATCGCGTTAAAATGACAAATTCCACTTCCGAAAAAAATACGTATGTGTGTGCAAATATACATACATAAAGTAATTCATTAATTTTGAAACATTAATTTCGACAAATCTTCAACAAATCGAGTATATCAATTTTTGCATGGGAAATATTATGAAACATTTTTTAATAATCGTTATAAGTATTTAAATCTTGTTTCAAGAAGAGAGATTTCTATTATAGATTAGCCTTCTAATCTCAATTTTTATAGAGAGCTACCTAAATCCAATTTTAAAAAATAATGAGAAATTTTCATAATAGGTCAATTTTTTTAATCTCAAAGTTTTAATACTTAATGCACAAATGTTTTAAAGTATCATCATCATTTTAATACACACAAAGAAAAAGTTTAATTATTTCGACATTTTTGTAAACCGATGAAAAAGAAATACGACATCGATTAATCTACAAAATTTATAAAAATTCCTAAATTGTGTGTTGGACTGAAATAATCCACCTGCGTTTCTCTTTTCTATTTTTTTTTGTTAACACTAAAAAATTTGTCTTTTTTCATATTACTATCATTATTATAATTATTTTCTCTCTTTTATAATTGCAAGATGATTTCTCTTCAGGAGAAAAAATATTGTTCTATAAAAAGAGAACAAAAATTCTTGTAATTCGTAGGGGTTGAAGTAATCCATCTTATCTTTCTCCTTTTTTTTCCTTTTCTGTTAATACCAAGAAGGGAAGAAGAATTTTTCTTTTTCCATTATTGTATCTTTGATCTTGTAAGATATTTTCCACTTATCTAGAAAAGATTTTTTTCTATAAAAAAAATATATAAAATCCCTGACGTGTGCGCTAGGTCTTATCCTTTCCTTTTTTTTTTTCTTTAATATTAAAGAGGGAAAAAAGAAAGGAAGGATAAGGATAAGAATAAGAATAAGAATAAGAATAAGAATAAGAATAAGAATAAGAATAAGAATAAGAATAAGAATAAGAAGAAAGAGTAGAGACGGATAGTTACTCGTGAAACGAATCATCGCTGGAGGGTGAGATCCTTTTTCTCGAGCTAACAAAGTTATCACGAGCTTCTTTCATCAAACGGACGGAAATACCAAGGCAACCCCTTACATCCCCTATCCCCTTTTCCTCTCCCTCTTCCATTTGGGCTAAAAAGATCGAACTTGAGAAGTATTGGGTTGTGAAACCTGGTCTTCTTTTCTCACTCTCTCTTTCTCTCTTTTTCTCTCACCGTATCTTTATATATCTATGTCTCTCTCTCTCTCTCTCTTTCTCTCCCTCATCTGGGTCATGTTCCAGAACCGAGGACATACGATAAACTCTACGTTTATTCAACGTTCTAGGATCGATGTGCTTCCTGCTATCGTTATCAGTGACGAGACTCACGTTGGGAGGGATAGGGAAGAGGAAGGGGGAGAGGTTTGTCTTCCCCTTCCTCTAATATTCTCTTTCTCTGTCTCTTTTTTTCTTTCTTTTCTATCTTTTACGATACGACCTGTATTTGCGGAATCGAGAAGGAAAAAAAAAGAGAAAATTACTCCTACTACTATAATACCTTAATCTAGCAGAGCTTCATCCTAAACGATATATAGGTACTTATCTAGTTCGTTTCATTTAAATAATCTCATATAATGTAACATAATTTAAAATGGTCCAGAGAGAAAGAGAGATAGATAGATAGATAGATAGAATTGTAGATAGAGATAGAAAGAGATAGAAAAAGACTAACAGGAGGGTGAAAATGACTGATAAAGTTTCTAATATCATCACTTTATGAAGTATCATATTAAATACGTAATAAAATGATAAGAACAAAGTTATACATATGTATGTCATTCTTAATTATAGAACGATAGAGATTTCGAAAAAGATGGCTATTTATTGGATCGATATCTTTAAACATTATTTAATCAATATTTTAAATAAATAATCAATATTTTGTAATAAAATATCAGCATGCAATCTAAGCGATCAATAGACATTAACGATAAAGACAAAAATTTGTCAGTATTTTAATGAATATATTTAAATATATAATATAATTCGTCGGTATTTTAAATAATTGATCAATATTTATAATAAATCCAGACAAGAATATGATCGATATTTTATTATTAAATATTAATTAAAATATCTATATGTACTGATTATTTCTTTTACAAAATATTTACTCATTCATTCATAAAAATATCGATCGAAAGTTGATTAAAAAATTTGGGTTATGAAATTCCCATACATTAATCTAGGCTAATTGCTTATAATTACTGGCGATAAAATCTTATCGTAAATTATCCCTTATTTTTTTAGAACAAAAAGAAAATAAGAAAGAAGAAATACAAAAAAAAATTTTAATAACAGAAGAAAAAAATAACTACCAGCAGAAAGTTTGCAATCGTTGAATTAAAGAAAATACGGCCACGTTGAACGCTTATGTTCCCCACGTATCAGGTTAACGCGTATCGTGCCAAAAATTGGCAAAGTCTACCGTACAATTTTTACCACTTGTCGACCTCTTGTTGCACGCTGTTTTCTAAGTGATCTCTCTCTCTCTCTCTCTCTCTCTCTCTTCATCCCTCTCTCTTTCTCATTCCTCGTAGCTTTATAACTTAATCAATATGAAATTTATTTGGTCGGATAAAATTCTTTTTTTCTTTATTCGTCTTTCTTCTTCTCGAAATAAATAAAAATTAATAATTTATTTTTACGACACAATGAAGAAAGAATTATCGAGAAAAAAAGAACGAATGAGAATAGATCCAACGATAGGAAATATTTTTCTTTTCTCGAAGTGGGAGGGTGGATGAAGAAAAGGAAAAAAAAAAAATTGGGAAAAAAAGGAAAAGAGAAAAACGAAGGGAATATAAAAAAAAAGAACAGATAGAAAAAAAAGACCGAAGAAAGAAATTTGTTATGTAAAAGCTGACACCAATGTTATAAATTACCTAGTGTAATCGTAAATAAAACAAAAATCTAAAACGGCAATCTCGATTAAACATGATAAAAGCGTAAAACGTTGCCATGATTTATGACAAATATCGATTTTATACTATGCTTCCGTGAATAAGTGAGCCTCAATCGAGAAAAAGTATCGCAACGGGAATACACCTCGTCGTCGATCGAATGCATTCACTCTCTCTCTCTCTCTCTCTCTCCTTTGTTTTCTTTGTTTATCACGAACTATACGATAAGCGATCTGAAAGAGCGTGCTCTAACGCGCATGCACGCAGCAATTTCTAGCTCGTTTTTGATTCTTTCGCCTGATATATTTCCCTACAGACACGAATCCACATAATACACACAAACCCATACAAATATACACATACATACATATCCAAAACATAATAATCACAGTTCCTAGCTAGGAGAACAAGAACGAAAGAGTTAGCTTGAAAACGCGAATAGAGAGACACACTGGAATTGCTTGACGTCTTTTTAATTTTTACTTATATTTTCTTTTGTTACTTTCTCTCTCTCTCTCTCTCTTTATTTTTTTACTTATTCTCTCTATTTCCATCTCTCTCTCTCTCTCTCTCTCTCCCTCTCTCTCTTGTTGTCCTCGTCTCTTTAATTTTGTTTCCTCTTTTATTCTACTTAATCTTTCTAATTTTCTTCCCTTTCTTCTTTTTTGTTCCCTTTTTTTTCATACAACATTACAAAGAAGAAGACAAGTCAACGAGATTTCGCGAGTGATTGAAAGTTTAACGACCCGAGATTAAAATGTCTCGTTTTCGCGAGGGTTCAACTCGGTATCGCGTCCGTTTCGAGGAATTGCGCGGTAGTAGTCACGAAAACGTCGAGTCACGCATGACTCTCGGCCCTTCCAACAAGTGTACTAGGAATTGGGTGAGCTAAAAGAGAGAGAGAGAGAGAGAGAGAGAGAGAGAGAGAGAGAGAGAGAGAGAGAGAGAGGAAGAGAGAGAAAGAATAGAATAAAGAAAAAAATATTCGTTCCTTTTTTTTTTCTTCTATCGAAAATCTGGACGAAACAAAAAAAAGAACATAAGCATAGTAACAGACAAGGGAGGAAGAGGAAAGGAAACGAAGAAGTAGAAAGAATAAAAAAACGTTTGAAAAATAACCAACGAAAATTTGCAAGTCGATTTCATGGTTGGCGTGTCACTTCGATTGTTCATAAAGTTACCGATCTAATTGTTCAGGATCGAGCCTTACGTAATCCCACGTTGGACATTAAAAGTAACTGGGGAATCAATATCGGCCGTCTACAAGTTGTCCGTTCTATAGTTTCACAATGCTAGGAATTTCCAATCTGTGAGATTGTATATATATATATATATATATATATATATATATGTATGTATGTATGTATGTATGTATGTATGTATGTATATATGTATGAACAACGTACATATGTATATGAACAAAGACAGAGAATAGACTTTGTGAAGGAATGAAAGAGAGAAAGCGGTAGAACAGACAGACAGAGAGAGAGGGAGAGAGAGAGAGAGAGAGAGAGAGAGAAAGAAAGGTTGAAATCGTCTAGATAAAAATTCAGAAACGTTAAGAGGTAGAAAGAAAAAAAAATGATAGACAGAGAAAGAGAGAATGGAAGCTCAGCGTTATCGAGCGGTACCAGAGTATTTTCATCTCTTTCTATCTTTTCTCTCTGTCTCTCTCTCTCTCTCTCTCTCTCACTCTCTTTTTCTCTCTCCCTTGTTCTCCCTTCCTTTTTCATCTACAGCCATCCCTACGTTTTCTCGCTCCACGTAGTTGCAAAAAGGGAAGGAATAGAGATCTCTAGCCGATTCTTATTGTTAGTGAACTCCCTTCTATGTAGCAACGTTACACTAAATTGAACGGGGATTGGGGGTTAAAGGAGTGAAGGGTGGTAGGTACGGGGTCCAAGGGGCTCGGGGAATCTTCTCTAAACACAATTGACGTCACTAGAATCAGAGATTACGTTTATTGTATTACTAAGTTTCTTTATCCCCAGAGTTTTCCGTAACGAGTTTGCTGTGTTTTCATAACGAGAATTTTGCTTTTAAATACTACGATAGACGATCATTTATACTCGATGAATTTGAATTTTATTTTATGTAATCGTAGGAAAGCGCATTTGGTCGAAATCGATGAATTTCATTAATTGAAAATCATGACGTTTTATTATACTCTACTATGTATGTGTATATATATATATATATATATATATATATATATCTAAGAAAATCACGATATAAAATATAAAATAAATTTTTTGAATGGCAGTGTCAACATCGACGTTATATATTTTATTTTACGCGTTGACACGAGCGTCGAATTCATCGACTCTAACAGATGTACGATATATACATATATATACATGTACGTACTCGAAAGAACTACAGCATTCGATAGAAGTTACGGGTTTGGGCGTTATCGATCGAACCGAGCGAGGCTGGGTATCTTCAATGAAACATGAAGAGAGAGGGAGAGGGAAGAAGAGAGGGAGAGGGAAGGAGAGAGAGAGAGAGAGAGAGAGAGAGAGAGAGATGGAAATACGCAAGGCGTTTTCCGGTACGTCGAGGGGACTGAAATTAATTTTGAAAATTTTACGACGATCTCCCTCTCTCTCTCTCTCTCTCTCTCTCTCTCTCTCTCTCTCTCTCTCTCTCTCTCTCTCTCTCTCTCTCTCTCTCTCTCTCTCTCTCTCTCTCTTGATATACTCGACAACGATAAGCAAGGAAATTTCTAACCGGAGTCGACCGAAATTAATTTAGAAAAGTGAAAGATATTAAAGTTATCTTGGAAGAAAGTTATCTCCTCTTAACGGGTGTAACTAACAAACAAGCTGTGTCTTACTAGGGAGATGATAGGAAGAGGAACGAACGAGGAGTGTGGGAAGGATGAGTTGGGCGAAAAAAAGTAATCACGATTAATCGTAAAACTTCGTGACTCCGTTTTATCGCCGACATAGATATTTACTTAGACATCGTGTTTTGCCGGAAATAATTTTATGCGGTTTTTACTTTCTTTTTTCTTTTTTTTTCTTTTTCATTTTTTTTTTTTTTTTAATAATATCTCGATATTTTACGATATCTCAAAAGAAAGTTTTCCTCGTGTAATCTCTCGATATTTCGAACGATCGGTCATATTCCAAGTATTTTTCTATTTTGCTTCTTTTTTTTTTATTTCTCAAAACAAGCATCCAACTCCTTTCCATCATATTTCTTGTTACACGTTCCTCAACGGACACGTTAACTACTCGTCTCGAGCCTTGTAATAATCTTTACAACGTTGTACGTTCTTTTGAAAAATGTTATTTTCTTATTTTCACATATATCTACGTGAAGCGCATGAGATCCGACCGAGCTTATTTTTCTTATCGATCAATCGATTACTTGTCTGGATATTAGAAATGATATTTAGATAGAAAAGTTAACGAAAGTTTCGATAAATTCATTTTTTATCGTAATAAATAATGCGAAGCTCTTTTTTCCTTTGACAAGAATAAATGCAAATTTCTTTTCTACAAAAAAGAATTAAATAAATAATTTTTTTCCTTTCAATTAGTAATTTTAAAAACGATTCTTTACTTTTATTAATAAATCCAAATCACTTTTGCTTTTTTCTTAACTAGTAAAAAAAAAATTGTTTTTTCGAAAAGAAACTAACTGGCGATATTTGAAAACACTGTTTCGATCGAAAAAGTGGCTTTTCCTTTTGTTGCTAAGAAAGGGAACTAATAATTTCGATTAAATCACAAGCAAAAATTTTTTCTAAAAAAAAAAAAGAAAAAAGAAATTCATTAAGATAATTGGCAATCTCCATTGTACAAGTTCACTTATATATAACTGATTATTCATTGTCAAATTATCATGTCATAATTCCTACGATAACATGGACAAAAATAACATGGATAAAAATTCTCTTCCGTAATAACTTCTTCTTTCTTTTTCTGGTCGTTGTTTCCAACGACATTCCATTTGCTGACTCGTCAAAAAAAAATCATTTATTTCACCAGCGGATTTTGAGGAAGTCTAGGGACAAAGTGTCGCTCGATCGATAACTATTACTTCCTTCATTCTCGTAAATAAGTAGGAAGAGCTCGATCGAAGGACAAAGAAAAGGTTTGGGGAGAGTCTAAATATATATATATATATATATATATATATATATATATATATATATATATGTACAGTGAGAAAGAAACGAAGAGACTTTTCGACGAATAAACGATGGTTCGAATCACGGACCACGTTGGTTTTTCTAGCATGTCATAAAAGCTCTACTACGTGATCGTTGTAGAGAAGGGTAGTGAGAGGGGTGAGAAAGGACAAGAACACGCGAAGTCCGAAGAGCTGAAATTCTCGGTATGTTACATGGGAGTTTCATGAATGGGAAGACCTAGCCAACTTTTGCCTCCCCTATTTTCTTTCTCTGACTCGTTCTTTATCGTTACTTTTCTCTCTCTCTATTTCTCTCTCATTCCTTTTATTCCTTATTTCTCTCTCTCTTTCTCCCTCTGTTTCTTTCTTTTTCTTTCTTTGATGTTGTTTTCTCGCTATAGAAAGAGCTTTTACTTTGATATTGGGCCACTTAAAGGTTCGTGGTAAGATTTCTATATCCTTGAGAAAATGTTTGAAATTACTATACATACATACAATATATATATATATATATATATATATATATATATATATATATATATATAACTGTCTTTTCTTCTGTACCTCTCTGTAGAATTAACTAACGATTCGAAGATTAACGTGAAAGTTTATCTACAAAAAATTTTTCTATCTTCCTTTTTATATCGATCCAAGCATTTCGATATATAGATAAAAATTACGTGTATCGCATCCTATTAAAATATTAGATTTCGATCGTTAATTTTCATTAATGATAACGATAATGGTGGTAATTAAAAAAAATGATCTTTTCGTTACATACCATTTTTTTTTATTTTATTTTTTTTCGTTCCGAAATAGATCGTTTTTCTTTTTTTTTGCATTTTCTAGGTGCTTAGATGATAAAAAAATAGATAGTTATTGATTCATAAAGTAAATATTAGATTGAGAGTGTAATAGTCCGTATCATCGTTTAATTACCGTTGGGCCACCTAAAAGCTGTAATTACGCGAGCGATAGCTCTCAACACTGGCTGTTTGTACTGGTTTTACGAGCTCTGCCATTTTATCGCTACCGTTATCATAATTCACGCTTGCCGGTCGATCAGAAATATTGTTCCACATATATATATATATGTGTCTTCAGCATGGTTATCTAACGTTAAAGCCTTTAAAGTTCAATAATAATGATCGAATAATTAATCAATTAATATACGTTATGCTTTCAAATATTATATTAAATTACTTAAACTTAATTATATAAAAAGAAAAAGAATGTTATTTAGTACGATGCAAGTGTAAGCGCGAAGGAAAAATATTCCATCTTAAAAAGAGAAAAAAAGAGAAAAGAAAGAAATAAAAAAACAAATGGAATGGAATGGTGTCAGTCAATTATAAAGTAATAATAATAATAATAATCGAATAATTAATAGACGTTACATGTTCTAAAAATTATATTGAATTAATTAAAATTAATAATTACATATGAAAAAAAGAAAACAATTTGTGACGCAAGTTCATAAAAAAATATTTGATAGTTCGAAAAAGAAAAAAAAGGAAGAGAAGAAGAAAGAAAGCAAAAAAGAAATAAGGAAAAAAAAAAGGAATAAAATAAATAGGTCGATCGGCAGCACGTTTGATCTTTTCCTTTCTAAACTTCTATTTTTATCGGTCGCGACCGTCCTCAAGGGCGGTTCGCGTTCCTTCGAATGATTTATTTTTATGTCCTGGCATACATACCCCGATTCTCTCGTCAAAGGACGTCTTCGTGCGAACCACGGTATAATTAAGAGACTTAAAGCTCGATGAAAATATCGTATACTTATATCTACGTCTATATATATGAGAGAAAGAGAAAGAGAGAGAGAGAGATATTTTAACGATTTAATCAAAAATGTACTTTAATGTATTTTCATTTATAATAAAATTATACACACCATGAATATTCACAATTTTACTTTATAATGAGTTATTATTAAATACGAACGAGATTATAAAAAAATTAAGAAAAAAAAAAGAGAAAGGAACAAAGATACTTGAATAGGATTTTAATTTTTCGCTTGATAGTGAAGGAATAAAAAAAGAAAGAAATAAAAAAAAAAAGGAAGAAAAATCAGAGATTTCCGTAAAGATATCTAAGTTAAGTTTCCGACAGGATCTTCTTTCATAATCCAAAGCTCTTTTCCCTGTCTACGAAATGAAATTACATAATAATATGAAAATCATAATATTAATCATATTAATACAATTGAACGATGTATTAAATATAAATTATTTAAAAAGAGATTAAGATATATTTGATCTTAATATGCAATAAAAATTAAGAGTATTTTATGGGCGCGATAAAATGAATTAAAATTCGTCCGTAGAAATATTAATGAAACATAAATAAAGAAAATATTTCGAGGATACGAAAAGATACGAATTAAATTTGTTTACAGTTACAGAATGAATTGAAACTTAAAAGAAGAATAATGGCGAAATATCTATTAAATATCTATATATAAATGCGAATCCTAAAAGTTACACGACGTTTAGTTACAAAGGTTTAACTCGTTCCACTTAAAATCATTGTTCGACTTAAACCATTATGGAGGTAGATAAATCTCTTCGGTATATACATAGTTGAGGTTGAGATCTCGGCCGATCTCCGGATTTAACGTCTACCGAAAATAGGAAAAACTCCGAGTGCGCCTCGTTGCTTCTACCCGGGGGTAAAATCGATTCGAGTAAGGGTGTCGATGGTGGTGGTGGAAGTAATGCTAGTAGTGGTGGTGGTGGTGGTGGTGGTGGTGGTGGTGGTATAATGTTGGATGATTGCGCGTGTGCATATTCTTTTTTCTTCTCGTTCTTCGTACGTACGAGAGAAGTCGCATGGAAGGTAAAGATCTCGTGCGAAGAATATAAATAAAAACAAAAAGAAAATAAAAAGAAAAAAAGGAAAAAATTCCATGCGTACCAATTCGACAGATCGCATCTCTTCTTGCGACTAACTTTTCCTACTTCGTCTTTTCTTTCGGTCGCTCTTATTCTCGTTTGAATTTCAAACGAACTCGAGCTTCTTTCAAATGGATGAATTGCGTAATAGAAAAAGGAGGAAAAAATGAAAAACGAAAAAAGATGTAAAAAATTAACTTCAAAGATTTAGTTAGAAAGAAAGGGACAAAATAATTGTTTTGTCGTTCTTCTTTCTCTTTCTCTCTCTCTCTCTCTCTCTTTTTCTCTGGTTTTGCATTAAAAAAGGAAAAATAAATGAATAAAAGAAATTAACTTCAAAGATTTGATCAAAAATAATTGTCCTGTCTCTTTTCTCTCTCTCTCTTTCTCTCTTTCTTTTATCCTCACTTTTTTATTTCATAATATATATATATATTTTTTAAAAATTTAGTTCCCTCCATATTTAGCTCGAAACTCGCGAGAAACCATGTCAGACCGTGCCTACGGTGGCTTATTATTATATTCAAATGAATAATTAAGTTCCTGCTCGAGGCGGTAGTCGAGAATCGTCGAAACGCACGATTATAATGAAAGGAAAAAAAATAAAAGAAAAAGAAAGAAAATAAATAAAAAAGAAAGTGCTGTATAAAAGTGGCCTCGAGTACGTTTCGTCAGGACGAAAACGAGCTTAAGTTCGTACGAAAAGCTAAATTTGCATGCGCGAACAATTCGAAGGATCGTCTTGGAACGAGCTAACGTCCTCCTTCTTCCTCCTTTTCCACGTCTTCTTTTCCTTTCACCTCCATCTTTTCGGCTTCCTTCCATTCCTCCTTTTACTTCGTAATTTCTAGCAAAGAAATCGAGTGTCTCCTCTTTGACAAGCTCGATGGCTTCTTTCACATATCCTTTTTAAATCTAATTCGTCGTAGGACGTAGTACGATCGTCTTTGAGTATATAACGCTATTCGAGCTTTTTCCTTTTCTTCTTCCTTTCTTGTTTCTTTTTTTCACGCGTCGAGACGAGGGTGAGGAAAAAAAAGGAAAGAAAGAAAAAAAGAACAAGAAGAAAAAGAAAAAGCAGCAGCAACTCGAGGATCCTATCGTCACGTGCGAATTTTACGAGCACCGAGAGAAATGTACGTTTCGTTTATTTCCGAATAAAGGACGGCAACGTTTTATGAATATTATATCGATTGATATCGATCTTCACGTACTTACTTATGTCGTTCTTATAAGAACTTAAAAAGAAAATCTAACAGTAAGAAAAAAGGAGAAGAGATAGAGATATCGTAGTAATCTTTTTGATCGATCGACTTTGTACGATTTATTTCTTTTTTTTTTATCGTCTGTTTAAAATAAAATTTTTAATAATAAAAAATATATATATAATTTCATGTATATACTATATTATAATTATATATACATATATAATTTATATATATTAAATTATATAACATATATAACTTTCATTTTTCGGTTTCTAAATCATTAAACGACTTTCAAACGTTACTTCAATATATTATTTCTAATCGTTATCTAGGTGATCTCATTCGGTGTACTGGAATATCAAGGTCGTTAATAATACACATCACTGAGATTGTCGATCATTTCGTTACATAATAAAATAACAACTTCTTCGAACATTGAGTCTATTTCGTCGAGAGTCCAATTAACATTTACAATGTCGTTCTTGTTATTGTTTTCGAATTGAAAACATTCGTTTCATCGGAATGTACGCATGTTCCTATTATCTGTCGCTGCTTTTTGCGCAATATATTTTTAATAAATAGAATTACGTAATTTCAAATGATGCATTTTATCATATTCTCCGTTCTTAATTTCTATATACGTATATACGTTCTACGCATTGTTAGATTGTCGACGCTTCGAGCTAAAGTTCAATTGAATCGTAAAATTAATAACTCGGGAATATCAAGTTGAATGTTAGCTTTGAAATGAAAAGTTAAAAAAAGAAAAAGAAAAGAATAAAGAATTAAAAATAAATATGAAAAAAGGAATGAAAATTGAAACGTGTTGGAACGTAATTTCTTCTTCATTTTTATCATTTCATATACGTACGTCTATTACATTTGTACGAGAAAACGAATATGAAAATAGAATAACAAATATAAGAGAAAAGAGAAAGAAAAGAAAAAAGAATATCTTTAAAAATATAATATAATAAATGAGACCATATTTCTTTTCTTTATGACTTACTTATTTGTGCTTTTAGATGACTTCATCTTCGCTTATACTCCAACAGTTGATTAATCATCGTCTTCTTTCCTTCTCTCTCTCTCACTTTTGCTTCTCCAAATGACGAAACTATCCTTCGGGGAAGAAGCCTCGCTTTAAACTGATCTCAAGTATTGAAACACTTTGATATTTATGTCGGTAACATTCTCTCTTTCTTTCTTTCTCTCTCTCTCTTTCTCTTTTTCTATTCACGATGAGAAGGTCCTTACAATGTTTGTTTATATTTCGATTAAATGTATATGTATTGGGTTTGTTAGTATTAGGGCAATACGTAATTTTGGGTGTATAACACGTTTAAACTCCAAACCACGAGGTGACATACATACATATACATATACGTATGTATGTGTGTATATGCATACATATAAATATATATATATATATATATATATATATATATATATATATATATATATAACGACAAATTTACGACTGTGACACGAACGACGTAAATAATTAATTAGTTTTCATTATACGAACACATCGTGTACGATCGGTCAGGTCACGTCGACCAAAAACATTCCGAGTACAATTTGCGTAACATTCGAAGCATGATTCAACGATCCCGTTCTCTCAGTTTTGTGTGATAATAATTGAATTATCTTTTTTAAAATATTATCATATATCGATTCGATAATAACTCGATAAGATATTACAAGTTAACAAAAGCAAAAAAATAATAATGACGATTATAGTTAAGGAAAAATTGATACGAGGAAAGAAACGGAATAACGCAATGTAAAAATTGTTCTCTCATTCTTCGTAACAAATAATATTTTTTTATCGATCGTCAAGTAGAAAGAAAAGGGAATACAAATTAAAAAAAAATTAATAAGGATTATAAGAATTAAAATCATAAAAAAATTCTTTAGTAATAGTTTCTAAGAAACGATACATTTTATCGATCCTCGAGAAGAAAAGGGAAGAAGAAATTTTTCGATGAAAATCATAAACGATAAGACGGTTAAAAAAAAAAAAGAATTGTTTTTTATCTTTGGGTTTAACTTTTCTTTTTTTTTTTTGTTCATATACCGGTCAGCTGGATACTCACCAGTTCGATTAAATTTGTCGAAAGTGAACTGCCATAGATTTCTGTGGAAAAATTTTCTAACGATAGCGATGCAACCGATCAGATTGCTTTGAAAAAAAGATTACTCGTTTCCTCGACAAATGGAAGCCGTGCACCGAGAACGATATCTCTACGCATCTATCGATGTTGAACGCGACGATTTACGACAGAATCGAGGAAGAAAGGTTTCTCTCTTCCTCTCTCTTTCTATTTGAAAAAGGAATAGATATCTCTCGTTCTTGCATCTCGATCTCACAATGGTCTCACATATATCTCTAAGGTCTCTACTCGATCAAATGCAATATACAATCTGTATTATCGCAAACGATCTTTCATTTTCTTCCTTCTTTTTCTTCCTTCTTTTTCTTTTTATTTCTTTTTTTTTTATATCCTCGTCTGCAAATTTAATCGATTTATATCCGATCGATTTCGTCCTATACCTAAGTGTGATATGCACGTATATACATATATATTTATATGTATATATGTGTATACCTATTTTCCTTCTCTTTTTTTTATCGAATTAAAGCGTCCAACCCGACGAATCGTGTCTTCTTTTTCCTCGGACGTTCTAAGAAAACATTCTTGACTCTACTCGTAGCAACGACATATCATCGATCCTTCTTACAATCCTATTATTCACGGTGTTGGGGCCGAGCATGCTCTCAATAATTTTTATACATAACAAAGACACATTGCTTGCTCAGCGTTTCGTGCGAAGTCGTAA